>NC_042960.1:52473463-52773463 GCF_901001165.1 Salmo trutta | reverse complement strand
CAGCGTAGTGTCCAGAGCATGGAGGAGCTACCAGGAGACAGGCCAGTACATCAGGAGACGTGGAGGAGGCCGTAGGAGGGCAACAACCCAGCAGCAGGACCGCTACCTCAGCCTTTGTGCGAGGAGGAGCAGGAGAAGCACTGCCAGAGCCCTGCAAAATGACCTCCAGCAGGCCACAAATGTGCATGTGTCTGCTCAAACGGTCAGAAACAGACTCCATGAGGGTGGTATGAGGGCCCGACGTCCACAGGTGGGGGTTGTGCTTACAGCCCAACACCGTGCAGGACGTTTGGCATTTGCCAGAGAACACCAAGATTGGCAAATTCGCCACTGGCGCCCTGTGCTCTTCACAGATGAAAGCAGGTTCACACTGAGCACATGTGACAGAGTCTGGAGACGCCGTGGAGAACGTTCTGCTGCCTGCAACATCCTCCAGCATGACCGGTTTGGCGGTGGGTCAGTCATGGTGTGGGGTGGCATTTCTTTGGGGGGGCCGCACAGCCCTCCATGTGCTCGCCAGAGGTAGCCTGACTGCCATTAGGTACCGAGATGAGATCCTCAGACCCCTTGTGAGACCATATGCTGGTGTGGTTGGCCCTGGATTCCTCAAATGCAAGACAATGCTAGACCTCATGTGGCTGGAGTGTGTCAGCAGTTCCTGCAAGAGGAAGGCATTGATGCTATGGACTGGCCCACCCATTCCCCAGACCTGAATCCAATTGAGCACATCTGGGACATCATGTCTCGCTCCATCCGCCAACGCCACGTTGCACCACAGACTGTCCAGGAGTTGGCGGATGCTTTAGTCCAGGTCTGGGAGGAGATCCCTCAGGAGACCATCCGCCACCTCATCAGGAGCATGCCCAGGCGTTGTAGGGAGGTCATACAGGCACGTGGAGGCCACACACACTACTGAGCCTCATTTTGACTTGTTTTAAGGACATTACATCAAAGTTGGATCAGCCTGTAGTGTGGTTTTCCACTTTAATTTTGAGTGAGACTCCAAATCCAGACCTCCATGGGTTGATAAATTGGATTTCCATTGATTATTTTTGTGTGATTTTGTTGTCAGCACATTCAACTATGTAAAGAAAAAAGTATTTAATAAGATCATTTCATTCATTTAGATCTAGGATGTGTTATTTTAGTGTTCCCTTTATTTTTTTGAGCAGTGTAGTTTAAAAAGTACATTTGATGTCTGCCTTTGCAGACATCAACGGAGGCCCTTTGCGATACCACAAAAAAATCTAAAAAGTTTTAGCCAAAGTCATAGAATGGCACTTGATCCAGACAGAAACTCAGCAACTGCTCTGTTCAATCATTGGGCATCTTGAGTTCCACATCATTACAGTTGAAAAATTGTATGTCAGTCTTTTTGATACAGCCATGTATGCATTAATTAATCAATTTGACTTTGTTTTTTACGAATCTAACTACAAAACAATGGTAAATCTCTATTCATAAACTGGGTAAATCAAGATGTAGCCTAGGTCTATTCACAATACAGGTGAATGCTTATGATTTAATAGGAGTGTGTGCCTGCAGAGTTATTGAGCTTGTATTAGGTGATTTCATTTGGCTAGAGATGACAATCCCTTCCATTTAGTACTTATTTTATAGGCAACTGATAGGAGAACATTTTACTGTACTGATCAACATTTGCATTAAAAAAGCTCTCTTTTATAAAAGTGTGCGCTGTCTCTTTAAGAAAGTAATGATGTCATTTCCAAGGCAGAATGTGGCTATGGAATCTAGTGGAAACCAGACAGGAGGAGAGGGAGATGGAGACGAAGACGTGAATGAGTTTGTTGAGAGAGAGAGACTAAGTGAATTAATAATTTTTTGGTGACAATCTTAGAAATCAGAATATTTTGCATTATGGTTTAAATATTATCACAAACAAAGTACTAGGGCAGTGAATTAATCTGTAAGCTAGCATGGAAAGTTAGCCTACAATTAAAGCTGGAAGCTTCTGGTATCGTCTTGAATTGTAAAACAAAAAAAAGTGTTCTAGCCTGTATGGACATTGTTTCAAGAACAGTAATGAACAGTTTCAACATCTCTACATGCAGTGCTGCATTTATTGAAGTGTGTTAACTTCTGTGCAGCATGAGTGGGGAGCTAACAATGCAGGCCAGACAGCTCTAGCAATGAATGAGTAAGTAGAGTAGACACTTTGCACTATAAAAGGGGCTGCACAGATTGAGAGGATCAAGTCTGTCTATCACGTGAGATACATTCGGTACTTCAGTCAAATGTAACTAATTCTACTACCAAACCATTTATTGAAAAAGTACCAGTTTCGGTATAAGCGCAACACTAATGTCCACTCCACCAGCGTTTGTGCTGATCCAAGCTGTAGTGCTGTGTGAGAGTAAACTATGTCCATGCTGGTATTCATACTGTACATTGGTCACTCCTTATAGAAATCAGTTGCTACTATTACAGCAACCATCAAGATCAAACCAGCCATTACTAGGGCCATGAGTTTTTCCTAACCTCACCAAGAAAAACTCTGGTTTCTAGTTATGAGTTATCAGGTCATGTGGTCAGGTAAAACTTATGGCCCTACTTACCATCCCAATGGGTTAAATTATGCAACTTCTCTCCCTACTACACTGCTCTGCATGTAAAGAAAAGTATGAACAAGGTGAAGTCAGTTGTGTGATGCCTCTATGTTGTCCAAGAAGCCTCTATGTTGTATTTCTTACAACCATGTCATCAACCTGACAGTCACTGTGATACAGCTCAGTTATGTCAGCCCTGGAGGCACAGCGGCACAAAAGGCCCACCACGAGGATGTCTGATTTTGTGACCCAAGCTCCAGATTATGTCTCTGATCTAATTATTTTCTTAATTGCTGCTCCTTCCCCCCAACTATAAAAACACAAGAACGATCTGAAGAGACATTAGCTCTGACTACAGAACCCATGAGACTTAACCCACTGTAGCTTACTTACTGAACAGCGTAAACTAGCCTATACTCTAGTAACGCATGCAAAGTTGATTTCAGTTTGCCATTCAAACTATAGACATCTATGATAACATCATTAATCTTTGATAAAAACAGAAGACAAATCTAGAGTGAACTAAGGTCAACTGAGCCAGTGTTTGTTGTTCAGTGGTGGTGTTGAGGCTATACGCAGGTATACCAACTTTTTCTTCCAGTGGGCACTTCTTCACTTCTTAATCCCAAAGTAGTGTAGTGGAGGTTTACGCCATATTAAAAATGTAGTACAAGAGAGAAATCATGCACAAAGTAGCCTACACAAACCACATGAAATATATATTGACATGCGCACCATTTCAGTGGAATAGACTAGCATCTAGGCAGCAAGAGCGCACAGCTCTCAACTGGTTATTGCATGGAGCAGCTCACAGAAGAACGACATCGGTAGCCGGTAGGGTTGGTAGGAAAGTAATTTGAACTTATATCTACCAGTAAATGGTAACTAAGGATATGCTAACCAGGTATTGAATAAGTTTGGTCTGAAGCCTTGGTTGAATCTTTGCCATGCGTAATTCAGTCATCATCCGCTGTTTGAATAAAAATGTTTAAAGGCTTTCCCAAAATAACCTTCCCAATTAAAATGTTGACTGCAAAGTATGCCTACTTAGTAGAATGATATAATGATAATTTGTATCAATCGAGATGGCATTTGATTTGCAAACTCTGCCATCACATACGGCGGCAGGTAGCCTAGTGGTTAGTCCAGTAACCGAAAGGTTTCTGGATCGAATCCCCAAGCTGACAAGGTAAAAATCTGTCATTCTGCCCCCAGTTAACCCACTGTTCACCGGCAGGCCGTCATTGTAAATAAGAATTTGTTCTTAACTGACTTGCCTTGTTAAATAAAGGTTACATTTAAAAATAAAATGAGACAAAAATACAGTACAGAAACACAACTAGCCAAAGGGTCTCTTGCTAGGTGAGCAATTGTAAACAGCAACTACACCCCAAAATGTTTTATTTTTTCCATTTTTCCCAGACCTAAAAAATGGTCTCCTGATAATAAGCATTGTTGAGGTCTTACATCACATGTCCTTTTTCTATACAACAAAAATGTGATTGAGAGTGAAAACCTGAAAGATCTATCAGGAAAAAGAAAACTATAGGCAAACATTTTGGCAAAATTATAGTATAGCCACTTCTCCAGGAACCACTGGTGTTGATGAATGTACAGCTTTGACAGATGGGCCATTTCAATGTTACCATCATTTGTGTAGAAACATAGGTGTTGGGCCTATGTAGTAGCAGGATTTCAAGTACAGTGTTCTTCTCAATGCCATTCAAATCATAAAGTGAAATCGGCTTTATATAAATCGGATAATGTAATCAACATAGGGAAACTGGTTTACTTCAGCAGTCCTGTTATGTAATTGGGGCAACTTGCTTTGCATACTATAAATCTTCATACAGCAAAAACACTGTCATATCATTAGACATAGCAACAGCATAATTTATGCCCTGATGAATGGTATCACTTCAGCAGTGATGCCTTATTGACTCCGACATTTAGAGCAATCACATACGAATTCCAGCAATTTAAGATTTATGCATCTTTCTGCATAATTCAATTATGGGTTAGGGGTGTGTATGGAGGAAGAATGGTTTAATGTTACTGTACCCAATAAAAGCAGTTTCAGTTCCCTCCTCGCGTCTCGCTTGTCTCGGCGAAGCTGCTTATCGATCTCGGCGTTGATTCGTTTGGACTCCTTCGCCTCCTCGCTCAGGCAACAAGCCATCATGGATTCTAAAGTCATCACCGCAGTATTTAAAAGCCCGGCTTGAATGGGGCGCCCACGCCTCACACTTAGTAGCAAATAATTGTTCTGATCCCTTTTGTAAATCAGAATGGACAGTCCAGTGGTAAAAACAAATGAGTGTTGTGGATGCAACAAATGTAGTCAGTTACCTACGATTAAGTTTGTCCTCCTTCGAAGACGCCTGTGTGCGACCTACTGTAGCATTGGCAGCAGCTACACCGAATATTTCACAGCCTGCAAGTCTCGTGCAACTGTCAAGTTTGAGTTAATATAGTTGAAGCAGACACAAATATAGATAATAGGGCCCAGTTTGCTATGCTAAACTCGACAGCAACTAGCCAGCGACGACAGCTGAATTTGCTAGCTAACACTTGACAGTCATCTGGATAACTAATTTAGCTAGCTATTTTGCGTTTCTCTCCAAAAACGAACAATCTATGTCTTGCCAAATGTTGTAGTTGGCTCTAGCATCAACTCCTCCAACGCATCTAAATTGCCGTGTGCTTACCAACCCAGGTCCTGGAGACAAGGGGACAAACTTGGCTGCCACATCTGTACAGTCTCCTGCTTCGCCTAGCCGCCCCAGAACTAATACCTTAAAACGCCCGATAAGTGACAAAGAACGTCTGTGAAACGGTCCATCAGCTAACTAAAGGAGTAACTAGTTGTCAAACGGCAAACCACAACGGGGATTTAAGAAAAATATAAAAGCCGCAAAATAATCCTTAAAAAAAGCTTTATTTAGCTAGGATAGGAAGCTAGCAATCTCGTGTGTTGCTTTTGCTAGCTAGCTAAATATGGCTTACTCGCTAGCGGTAACGTTAGCTAGCTGGCTAAAATGGATAGCTAGCCATTTATATTACATTTAGCTAGCTAACGTTCTTCATTGTGGTAACATTTTCCAAAAACATAGCTAGCTATGTAGACTCAAACTAGCTATCAAAAATGTATAAAAACCTAACTGACAGCAAAAGTGACCTTATCTGTTTTTCGCCCCCCTTTGAATATTTTTCCTTCATCCCTCGGTGTGATGTACACACTACTTTGTTGCTGGCGACACTTCGGGAAAAAGTGACTGACAGAGCGAAATGCAAATCAAAACGGAGAATGGAGGCGGTTAATCATAAGGGAATGGGTTGGGTTTACGCTGTCTACGGGCAGGTTTTAAAAGTTTGTTAGAGAAACCTACAAACTCTTTCCTTGTCACTAGTTACCCCAGCCACAAAGTCGAAATTGGCTCGTACAAATTCATGAAATCAGAAATGTACTTTTTGGTCATTATATAAGTTAGCAGTGGTTATAGTTAGGTTTGAAATCACAGTTTAATACGGTAATTTGTAGAAATTGGCGTGGTTTAGATATAAGTATGACAACTAGTGACGAACTATATCCTTTCGAGGAACGTCAACCACCGTTCCAGATATGACTGGATAGACAACGCCCATCCCGTCAAACGTCGTTAGTCACTGCCGCGTTTTGTTTTTATTTTACTAGGCAAATTCTCATTTACAATGACGGCCTAACGGGAAACAGTGGGTTAACGGCATTGTTCAGGGGCAGAACGACAGATTTTTACCTTGTCAGCTCAGGGATTTGATCCAACAACCTTTCGGTTACAGGCCTAACGCTCTATATATACTCATCGAAGTTACTATTTCCTAGTTGTGATGTCAGAAATACAACTTTGTTTAATAAAATATTGTCTATTATATATACAGGACCAGCCAAAAGTTTGGACACACCTACTCATTCAAGGGTTTTTCTTGAATTTTACTATTTTCTACATTGTATTAGAATAGTGAAGACATCAAAACTATGAAATAACAAATTTGAAATCATGAAGTAACCAAAACAAGTGTTAAAATAATCAAAATATATTTGAGATTCTTCAAAGTAGCCACTCTTTGCCTTGATGACAGCTTGCACACTCTTGGCATTCTCACGACCTAATCCATGATGTAGTCATCTGGAAAGCATTTCAATTAACAGGTGTGCCTTGTTAAAAGTTAATTTGTGGAATTTCTTTCCTTCTTAATGCGTTTGAGCCAATCAGTTGTGTTGTGGTAAAGTAGGGTTGATATACAGAAGATATGCCTATTTGGTAAAAGACCAACTCCATATTATGGCAATAACAGCTCAAATAAGCAAAGAAAAATGACAGTCCATCATTACTTTAAGACATGAAGGTCAGTCAATCTGGAAAATTTCAAGAACTAGACATTTTCTTCAAGTGCAGTCGCAAAAACCATCAAGCGCTATAATGAAACTGGCTCTCATGAGGACCGCCACAGGAATGGAAGACCCAGAGTTACCTCTGCTGCAGAGGACAAGTTCTTTAGAGTTATCAGCCTCAGAAATAAATGCTTCATGGAGTTCAAGTAACAGACACATCTCAACATCATCTGTTCAGAGGAAACTGCATGAATCAGGCCTTCATGGTCGAATTGCTGCAAAGAAACCACTACTAAAGGACACCAATAAGAAGAAGTGACTTGCTTAGGCCAAGAAACACGAGCAATGGACATTAGACCGGTGGAAATCTGTCCTTTGGTCTGATGAGTCCAAATTAGATTTTTGGGGTTCCAACCTGTCTCTTTGTGAGCTGCAGAGTAGGTGAACGGATGATCTCCGCATGTGTGGTTTCCACCGTGAAGCATGGAGGAGGAGGAGTGATGGTGCTTTGCTGGTGACACTGCCAGTGATTTATTTAGAATTCAAGGCACACTTAACCAGCATAGCTACCACAACATTCTACGGTGATACGCCATCCTATCTGGTTTGCGCTTACTGGGACTATAATTTGTTTTTCAACAGGACAATGACCCAAAACACACCTCCAGGCTGTGTAAGTGCTATTTGACCTAGAAGGAGAGTGATGGAGTGCTGCATCAGATGACCTGGCCTCCACAATCACCCAACGTCAACCCGTTTGGGATGAGTTGGACCGCAGAGTGAAGGAAAAGCAGCCAACAAGTGCTCAGCATATGTGGGAACTCCAAGACTGTTGGAAAAGTATTCCAGGTGACTACCTCATGAAGCTGGTTGAGAGAATGCCAAGATTGTGCAAAGCTGTCATCAAGGCAAAAGGTGGCTACTTAGAATTTATTTGGTTACTACATGATCCCATGTGTGTTATTTCATAGTTTTGATGTCTTCACTATTATTCTACAATGTAGAAAATAGTAAAAATAAAGAAAAACCTTTGAATGGTACTGTATATCTGCCTAGGTGATGAAACCTTCAGTAATGGAATTTAACTTCCTTATGGTATAAAATAAATTTTGGCAAGATAAATATGAGTGTTAAGGTTCTGAATCGTTCAGTGGGGTCTTTCTCTAACATATTAACATTATATCCAAAAAGTGTTTTTGGGCAATAATTTCGTAACCTAATACATCCGAAAATAAGTTTGGAGCTCTGTTGACGGTAGCGGTGCAGGTTTCTATTAACAGCTTTTAAGGATTTTACACTTTTTGGTCGTCGTCTTCAAAGTTGTTTCTGCGGGTCGCAAAATGCAAAATTAGCATGACAGGAGCTGAATTAAATGTAAAAGGCTTTGAAAAGAAAAAGCTTGATATGCTCAGTGCACCGTTGACATTTCACTGAGATACACTAGTTAATGTGAGAAATCTTCTAAAAAGAACAGGAATTTCGAATTAATAGGACAAGCGTTTACTAAAATATTAAAATAATATGTCATGTCTGAAAATCGATATCCATCTTACCTCTATATTGTTTTGTATTCTGCAGATTCGTAAAGTAAGATGACGAGTTCATTAGGAAAGTGGGCGTGTCAGGTAGCCATTAGCCTTAATTCTTGCACAGAATCCATTCTAGCTGACGCGATGCAATTTTCCTGATTTCATTCTGTCCTCCATTGATTTAGTCGTCCTAATTCTGCCCATCCTACAAGTGTTAAAACTCAAATAACTTTTGAACGGATTATGGTAAAGACATGAGGTCCAGACCTTTGTTTTCACTAGAGGAGTATCTACACAATTAACATATTATTTTACCCATTGGTAAAAAAAAAAACATTTTTGATTGGACACCCTATACGATATTAGAGTTACCGCTCTAAGGATGGAAATAAGACACCATACAAGGTGAAGGAGCATGGCGGGAGTAGATGTCCAAAGTGAAACAACAACCTCCCAAGCCCCCCAACCCATTAAACTTAATCTATATCATGCTGAAACAATTAGGATTATTCAGCATGTCTACAACCTTTTCAACAGTAACATCTGTTACCCCCAGTAACTCTTTTGCCATATCCACAATAACCTTCAACCTGGCATTTCTGCTTTCCACAACCGAGTCGTGTTGATAACCTTACCAATGAAAGCTATGAAGTTAACTTTATTCACTATCAAATTGTCCTTTGACACAGCACATTAATGAGTGCAAGATTGCTGAAAATGTCTCAAAACCATGCCAGGACCAGCAGATTCTCCAGCCCAACATTTGGTCCACTTAGTACAGAAGCAGCCATGGAAGCTCCATCATTCCGCACTGTAGTTCCACCTATCTATCTTTCAGCCTCTGCATACAATACATCATGACTGATTCTATATCTGTGAGCCTCTCTAGCCTCTCTCTGCACCTGGCATCCACCAAATGCTACACTATGTTCCCCTCAACAATTACAACACTTAACCTTCACATATCTATGGAAATAGATATTGGGACCCCAGTGATGACTCCACTAGTATAAGAGAACATGGCTTTTAATCTTCTTCCCTTTAAGCTTTTCCATTTGCAGAATCTTCCCTTGCTGAGCCTGGCTAACACAACATATGAACAATCTACCATTTCCGATGAACTCATTTGACTTCACCTATCTCTTTCTCTACAACGTTGGTTAGTCGGATTGGGTGTAAATGAGGCCCTGTGGTCTTATCAAACACCATCACCACTTTCCACTCCAAAACATTATTACTCTTGCTTCCTACTTTGGCTTTCTTTATACTTTCTTTACTAGACGCTCCACTGCTTTCAGTATCATGATATCTCTTCTTCCTATGTCTTTCCACTACAGACCATTCTGGTCCTTGACCCTCATCCTCCCCTTCCATATCATCAAAACTGACACCCTTACGATCAGGTCCACCACTGTCGTGTCATCGGCAAACTTTAAAAAAATATATGTTTTATTGAATATCCGAAAATGTGAGCCCGATCCCTCCAAGATCCCCCCACAGTAACCCAACAGCTGTCCCTCAACCATTCGAGACCCATCCTACAGTCCCCCCCCGTAGAATAAAAATAAAATACAATTAATTCCATTCCCCACCCCCAAGAACCCCCCAATGCACCAACCAAGAGAATGAACTAAAGAGAAAAAAGAAAAAGACAGAAGAAAACAGCAAACAACAATGCAATTTTTTTTTAAATAAAAACAAAGGACATCAAGGACAACTAAAATCATAACAGCAATGCCAACTATACAGTTGAAGTCGGAAGTTTACATACACCTTAGCCAAAAACATTTAAACTGTTTTTCACAATTCCTGACGTTTAATCCTAGTAAAAATTCCGTGTCTTAGGTTAGTTAGGATCACCACTTTAATTTAAGAATGTGAAATGTCAGAATAATAGGAGAGATAATTATTTATTTTAGCTTTTATTTCGTTCATCATATTCCCAGTGGGTCAGAAGTTTACATACACTCAATTAGTATTTTGTAGCATTGCCTTTAAATTGTTGAACATGGGTTAAAGGTTTCGGGTAGCCTTCCACAAGCTTCCCACAATAAGTTGGGTGAATTTTGGCCCATTCCTCCTGACAGAGATGGTGTAACTGAGTCAGGTTTGTAGGATTCTTTGCTCGCACATGCTTTTTCAGTTCAGCCCACAAATGTTCTATAGGATTGAGGTCAGGGCTTTGTGATGGCCATACCAATACCTTGACTTTGTTGTCCTTAAGCCATTTTGCCACAACTTTGGAAGTATGCTTGGGGTCATTGTCCATTTGGAAGACCCATTTGCGACCAAGCTTAAACTTCCTGACTGATGTCTTGAGATGTTGCTTCAATATATCCACATAATTTTCCTTCCTCGTGAAGACATCTATTTCGTGAAGTGCACCAGTCCCTGCAGCAAAGCACCCCCACAACATGATACTGCCACCCCCATGCTTCACGGTTGTGATGGTGTTCTTCGGCTTGCAAGCTTCCCCCTGTTTTCTCCAAACATAACGATGGTCATTATGGCCAAACAGTTGTATTTTTGTTTCATCAGACCAGAGGACATTTCTCGAAAAAGTACGATATTTGTCCCCATGTGCAGTTGCAAACCCTAGTGGCTTTTTTATGGTGGTTTTGGAGCAGTGGCTTCTTCCTTGCTGAGCGGCCTTTCAGGTTATGTCGATATAGGACTCGTTTTACTGTGGATATAGATACTTTTGTACCTGTTTCCTCCAGCATCTTCACAAGGTCCTTTGCTGTTCTTCGCACCAAAGTACGTTCATCTCTAGAAGACAGAAGGCGTCTCCTTCCTGAGCGGTATAACGGCTGCGTGGTCCCATGGTGTTTATACTTGCATACTATTGTTTGTATAGATGAACGTGGTACCTTCAGGCGTTTTGAAATTGCTCCCAAGGATGAACCAGACTTGTGGAGGTCTACAATTTTCTTTCTGAGGTCTTGGCTGATTTCTTTTGATTTTCCCATGATGTCAAGCAAAGAGGCAGTGAGTTTGAAGGTTGGCCTTGAAATACATCCAGAGGTACACCTCCAATTGATTCAGATTATGTCAATTAATCTATCAGAAGCTTTTAAAGCCATGACATAATTTTCTTGATTTTTCCTAGCAGTTTAAAGGCACAGTCAACTTAGTGTATGTAAACTTCTGACCCACTGGAATTGTGATACAGTGAAATAATCTGTCTGTAAACAATTGTTGGGAAAATTACTTGTGTCATGCACAAAGTAGATGTCCTAACCGACTTGCCAAAACTATAGTTTGTTAACAAGAAATTTGTGGAGTGGTTGAAAAACAAGTTTTAATGACTTCACCTAAGTGTATGTAAACTTCCGACTTCAACTGTATGTTTGTGTGCATGTCTGGCACTATTACATGTATGTGTATGTTATTGTATGCGTTTATTTGAACAAGAGTGTGTGTATATGCATGTGTACAAACACCTGCACGGCATCAGCCTCAGGCAAACTGGCATTAGCTGTAAAAACACTGCCCCTCAGTGTCATTCAAACATACTTTTTATTATGTTTTATTTTTACTTTATTTTTGACTTTTATCTTTGACCATCATTCTATCTCCCGCACAGCAACTCCACTCCCACTTTGACCATCATTCCACATCCCAACCCTCAGCTTCCCTCAGCCCATCCCACCTATCTCTGCTGGCCACCCTCTTCGGATTTCTACGCAACATATATCTTTCAACTATGCTGTGATGTTTAACGTACAATTTCAATCTATCTATTCGAATGGAATCCACAGATTGCAAGTTGAAGATAAATACTTTTACCAGGAGTATTAGTATATTAGCAATTGACTGACCCGGTCTCTTCAGATCTCTGAACAGTACTATTTCTAGGGTCAATTTTAGATCAATGCTATGCATATTCAGCCATTCCTGAACCTGAGACCAGAAACAGGCTACCTAAGGGCAATACCAAAATAAATGCTCTATTGATTCTGTATCCTCACAACAAAATCGTCAGAGCTTCGATGATTTTATGCCCCAAATATTCAATATTTTGTTGGTGGCAAGAATTCTATATAATAATTTTAGCTGAAAAGCACAAAGTCTTGAATCTTGCGTTGTTTTATATATCAACTCATACACCATGTACCATGGAATCGGTACATCAAAAATCTCTTCCCAACTATTTTGCAATCTGTATGGCACAGTTGTCAACATCCTGGTCCTCAAATGAAACTGGTATACTTTCCTATTTATGCTATTTTTATTCCTTCGCCGGTTTTGATCCTTTATATTGGGCAGACAGACCAGTTCCCTACCTCCTCCCGCTGCCACCTGCCTCCTCCATTTAAGGGGTAATGCTGTAATCAATTGGTTGTTTACAGCAGACCTTCCCGTACAATTCTGATAACTCCATGAACGACAAAACTCAACCATTCCAATTTACAATATCATTTAAGAACAAAATACCGTTTTCAAACATCTTTCCCATAAATACAGGTATTTTATTAACCAGCATATTTGAGTTCAGCCATAATATTTGTTGTAATATTTATTCTATCTTTTCAGGGGAATGAAATTGAAATTGTAGCCAGCTCTGCAATGCTTGTTTGAAAAAGAGAGATATTTTGAAAAAAGTATAATTTTCAATTAATCGAAGGCAAAAGGGCAAAAAGGCAATTTTCATCAGCTTTTCTTAGTAATCTACTTGAGAACCATTTAGGGTTCAAGTAAAACTTTTGAATAAGTGAAGCTTTAAAAGAGAGGTTTAGTGCTTTTATATTTAATAATCTCAAACCACCCATATTCATTATATAGATAGGCACACTTTATTTGGTCTGGTTTAGCATCCCAGATAAAGCAAAATATTTTTTGCTCATATGATTTGAAAAAACGAATCATCAGGAGTAGGCAGCGCCATAAGTAAGTGAGTAAACTGAGATATGACTAAGGAGTTAATCAGGGCAATTTTTCCATAAATAGACAGTTATTTACCTCTCCATGGTTGCAGGATCTTTTTTACAGGTTTTCTATTGAAATTCATTGTGGAGAGCTTATTTATATATTTTGTGATATGAAAACCAAGTATGTCTACTTCACCATCAGCACATTTTATAGGTAAACTGCAGGGTAATGTAAAAGTAGTATTTTTTAAATACGTAATATTGTACACTTATCATAATTAGGTTTTAGTCCAGAGAGCACAGAAAAGTTATCTAGATCTTCAATGAGACATTGCAGAGATCTAGCTTGTGGACTTAATATAAAACTTGAGTCATCGGCATACATGGACACCTTTGTTTTTAAGCCTTGGATTTCTAATCCTGTAATGTCGTTATTGGAGAAGGTAAAGGCCGCTAGCAGTGGCTAACAATGACTAAATAGCTTGTAGCTAAATTAGCTGGTTAGCTTCTGATGGCTAGGTGGCTCTTGCTATAAGGTCTAAAATTAAAAATAATAGCGTCTCTGTATCACATTGGGTGAGGCAGGTTACCGGAAGGTATAATTGAGTTAAAATGGAAAGAGATTGAAAATAAAATCAAAATATATATACAAAAAAGGATGAAAAATACTAAAGTACACAAGAGGACGAACAAAACACGTCTGCACTGCTACGCCATCTTGGGAACAGTCTCCTACCATAATGATATGATCATTTGTTGCCTGTAAATTCAATATATTGGTATAAATGTTTTCGAAGAAGTATGGATCATCCTGATTTGGACCATATAGATTAATGAACCAAATCTCTTTTTCATTCACTTTCATATTCAAAAAGATCCACTTTTCTTGCGAATCATTCCTGACTATTTGCACATTCAGGTCAACATTTTTGTTAATTAATATCATCACACCTTTTGAGTTCCTTTGTCCATGACAGAAAATGATTTCAACACCCCATTCCTTTTTCCACGCAACTCCATCTAAGGATGTAGAGTGAGTATCCTGTAAACAGTATATGTTATATTCCTTTTCTTTTAGCCACGTAAAGACTGACCTTCTTTTTTTAATAATCTGCTAAACTGTTACAATTATAACTGGCTATACTTATTTCACCCCTTACCATAAGTAGATACTATTCTCAGTCTAAATTGACCATAATTAGTGCTTGTAAAGTTACTGCCATCAGAGACGTTATGACGGTCAAAATTAGTGCTTTCAAATGTCTGATATTTAGAATTCAAGAAATAGGTTCTAGCAATATTTGTTTTATTCCCTTGCCTGTTTGCCTGTGAGCCAACGCCACAGATGTTAGAAAATTGAGACAAGATATTATGTGTGTAGTAAATCTTAGTAGGTTGATGTGTATGATATTGGATGTGATTTAGTGAGTGTGTACGATGTCTGTATAAGAGTAAGACTATAATGTGTGCTGTCCAAATAAATAATAACTCCGCCAATTTGCATGGTTGAGTGTCTATGTGTGTAACATGAAGTGAGTATAGCCTTAATATTCATGATGATAATTGTAATCCATATCATATCACCGTCATAAATTTAGTTGCATCATAATTACCTTTAACATCATTGAAAAACATATCCCAGCATTTCCATAGCAATTGACGTTTTACATGATCATGAAAGAGACCTTGCATTACTCGACAAACTTGATGGTGTTCGAGTCGTGAGTGACCACGCAGTCGTGGGTGAACAGGGAGTACAGGAGGGGACTAAGCACGTACCGCTGAGGGGCCCCTGTGTTGAGGGTCAGCGTGGCGGACGTGTTGTTACCTATCCTCACCACCTGCTGGCGGCCCGTCAGGAAGTCCAGGATCCAGTTGCAGAGGGAGCTGTTCAGTCCCAGGAACCTTAGCTTAGTGATGAGCTTCAACACTATGGTGTTGAACGCTGATGTACATAGGTGTTCCTTTTGTCTCACGTAGGTGTTCCTTTTGTCCAGGTGGGAAAGGGCAATGTGGAGTGCAATAGAGATTGTGTCATCTGTGGATCTGGTTGGGCAGTATGCAAATTGGAGTGGGTCTAGGGTTTCTGGGATGATGGTGTTAATGTGAGCCATGACCAGTCTTTCAAAGCATTTCATGGTTACAAATGTGAGTGCTACGGATCTGTAGTCATTTAGACAGGTTACCTTGGCATTCTTGGGCACAGGGACTATGGTGGTTGCTTGAAACATGTAGGTATTACAGACTGGTTCAGGGATAGGTTGAAAATGTCAGTGAAGACATGGGCCGGGTACGCGTCCTGGTAATCCGTTTGGCCCTGCGTCCTTGTGAATGTTAACCTGTTTAAAGGTCTTACTCACATCGGCTATGAAGAGCGTGATCACAC
The DNA here is from genome assembly GCF_901001165.1 of Salmo trutta. Classification (NCBI taxonomy): domain Eukaryota; kingdom Metazoa; phylum Chordata; class Actinopteri; order Salmoniformes; family Salmonidae; genus Salmo; species Salmo trutta. The sequence goes on along the minus strand of NC_042960.1, from coordinate 52,757,738 downwards.
AGTCGTCTGGAACAGCTAGTGCTCTCAAGCATGGTTCAGTCATGCTTGACTCGATGCGAGCATAGAAGGCATTTAGCTCGTCTTGTAAGCTCAACACTGGGAAGCTCTCGGTTGGATTTCCCTTTGTAATCCATGATAGTTTGCATCCGCTCTGACAAGTGTCAGAGCCGGTGTAGTTGGATTCGATCTTAGTCCTGTATTGACACTTTTCCTGTTTAATGGTTCGTCGGAGGGCATTACAGGATTTCTTATAATCGTCCAGATTAGTGTCCTCACTGAAAGCAGCATCTCGAGCCTTTACCTCAGTGCAGTTATTGCCTATAATCCATGGCTTCTGGTTGGGATATGTTCGTACTGTCACTGTGGATACGACATTGTCAATGCACTTATTATGGAATCCTGTGACTGATGTGGTAAACTCCTCAATGCCATCGGATGAATACCGGAACATATTCCAGTCTGTGCTAGCGAAACAGTCCTGTAAATTAGCATCCACGTCATCGGACCACTTCTGTATTGAGCGCGCCACTGGTACTTCCTGTTTGAGTTTTTGCTTTGTCATGGAAATTCTTACACAGGGACACCCAAAGTCATTCTTAAATTAATCACTGTTTATTATCAGTTAACTGGAGAGGTTCCAACAAACTTGATGCACCATAGTGAACGTCTGCCAGGAGCTCTAACGGGTCCCTTATATTTTGGTTACAGACACGTTACATAGACATAGTTCATAGGGTTGGTTCCGGCATGTCTCTGGCACGTCTCCTATCTTAACTTAAAGAACATATTCTGGGCATTCTGCCAAAGAGTCTAAAGGAGGAGGTCATGACCCCCCCCCCCCCCCCCCCCCACCACCAGGCACAGGCAGGAACCAATTATTGTTTATGACAACAAAGCCAAGATGGACAAAGTAAAATTTCCTTCACAACTTGTAAACAGGTATCAGTATAGAGTTATGGTCAGATGTGCCAAATGGAGGCAGAGGGAAAATGTGGTATGCGTCTCTGTGTGTGGAGTAAAGGTGACATGAAGGTAGAAATTAGGTAAAACTGATTTCAGTTTTCCTGCAATAAAATCACTGGTCACTACGAGCGCCACCTATTTTCATCCCGCACAGTAGGCGCCGGCAATACAACTTTTTGGATGTAGTCCACCGTAAAACCCCAACGAAGTAGAAGAAAAACGGAAATACAGGTCGTCAAAGATGGAAGGCAGGTGGGAGGAGGCGAGATCAGATGAGACCATTCTAGCCAATGGGAGGGCAGATACGTATGCGATCAACAGGCCATAGAAATAGAGGCCCGCGCCATTGAGGCTATCTCCATTTTAAAGTAGTCAATTTTATTCTTCTTCCTTGGCTGATTGCTCCCAACTCATAGGAATCCCCACACAGTTAACTAGTTTAAAATGGTGAAAGCTCTCAATGGCAATGTTCACGCTAAAACGGGTTATATCCATGATGAGCATCTATCTCTATGACAACAGACACAACTCCAATATAAAATAGTTTTTTTCAAAGTTGATGAAATGTCATGTGCTCAAACTTATGTCAGTGCAATCAGAAGAACCTAACCATTGCAAAACTTCTAGTTGATCAAATAAGCCTTGCGTAGCAAATTAGCAATTACATTTTTGGTTGACCAAATTTGACACTTTCATTGACCTCCATACAAGAATTCCTCACTTCGTGGGCTTATTATCATGGACAGATTTTGGGCGGAGTAACGCCTTAATCACACCGGCAGCATCATTGCAGATGCACTTGCAGTGCGTTCTGTGTGGTGCATGTGTTGGATTTATCGAACATACGCATCAAATTGTATGCACAGACGGATTGACAAAAATGGTAGCAGTAGGTGAATGTTGAACGAAAAATTCCGGGGATGAGGTAGTTGTGTGGGTTATTTACAGATGGGCTATGTACAGGTGCAATGATCGGTAAGCTGCTCTGACAGCTGATGCTTAAAATTAGTGAGGGAGATATAAGTCTCCAGCTTCAGTGATTTTGGCAATTCGTTCCAGTCAATGGCAGCAGAGAACTGTAAGGAAAGGCGGCCAAATGAGGAGTTGGCTTTGGGGGTGACGAGTGAAATATACCTGTGGGTGGGTGCTGCTATGGTGACCAGTGAGCTGAGATAAGGCGGGGCTTTACCTAGCAAAGACTTGTCGATGACCTGGAGCCAGTGGGTTTGGCGACAAGTATGAAGAGAGGTCCAGCCAACGAGAGCGTACAGATCGCAGTAGTGGGTAGTATATGGGGCTTTGGTGACAAAACGGATGGCACTGTGATAGACTACATCCAATTTGCTGAGTAGAGGGTTGAAGGCTATTTTGAAAATGACATCGCCGAAGTCAAGGTTCGGTAGGATGGTCCGTTTTACGAGGGTATATTTGGCAGCATGAGTGAAGGATGCTTTGTTGCGAAATAGGAAGCCGATTCTAGATTTAATTTTGGATTGGAGATGCATAATGTGAGTCTGGAAGGAGAGTTTACAGTCTAACCAAACACCTAGGTATTTGTAGTTGTCCACATATTCTAAGTCAGAACCGTCCAGTGGTGACGCTAGACGGGCGGGTGGGTGCGGGCAGTGATCGGTTGAAGAGCATAAGTTTAGTTTTGCTGTTACGGCTTGGTAGTCGTGGAGGAGGAATGAGGCGCAGGAAGCAGCGAACACAGGGTAGTGGTGTTTTTAATATACACTCACACAAAAAACAAATGTTCCCACACACAGGGGAGAAAGTACATACGGCGTCAAAACAACGTCGACACGAACATAAGCCGTCTGTCAAAGAAACAATCATTAATCCCGCACGAACAGGAGCGGGCCAGCTAAACTAAATAGCCCCTCTAATGGCTAATTGACCACAGGTGTCACAAAATAAAAAAAGGGAAAAGCAAAAGGGAATCGGTGGCAGCTAATAGGCCGGTGACGACGACCGCCGAGCGCCACCCGAGCAGGAGGGGGCGCCACCGTCGGTGGGAATCGTGACATTTGCTTGCATTTAAGAGCAGTTGGAGGCCATGGAAGGAGTGTTGTATGACATTGAAGCTTGTCTGGAGGTTTGCTAACACAGTGTCCAAAGAAGGGCCAGAAGTATACAGAATGGTGTCGTCTGCGTAGAGGTAGATCAGAAAATCACCATCAGCAAGAGCGACATCATTGAGGTATACAGAGAAAAGAGTCATCCTGAGAGTTGAACCCTGTGGCACTCTCATAGAGACTGCCAGAGGTCCAGACAACAGGCCCGCTGATTTGACACACTGAACTCTACCAGAGAAGAAGTTGGTGAACCAGGCGAGGCAGTCATTAGAGAAACCAAGGTTGTTGAGTCTGCCGATAAGAATGCAGTGATTGACAGAGTCGAAAGCCTTGGCCAGGTCGATGAATACGGCTGCACAGTATTGTCTTTTATCGATGGCGGTTATGGTATCGTTTAGGACCTTGAGCATGGCTGAGGTGCACTCATGACCAGCTCGGAAACCAGATTGCATAGCGGAGGTGGTACGGTGGGATTCGAAATGGTCAGTGATCTGTTTTTTAACTTGGCTTTCGAAGACTTTAGAAAGGCAGGGGTAGGATAGATATAGGTCTGTAGCAGTTTAGGTCTAGAGTGTCACCCACTTTGAAGAGGGGGATGACCGTGGCAGCTTTCCAATCTTTAAGGATCTTAGACAACACAAAAGAGAGGTTGAACAGGCAAGTAATAGGGGTTGTAACAATGGCGGCAGATAATTTAAGAAAGAGAGGGTCCAGATTGTCTAGCCCAGCTGATTTGTAGGGGTCCAGATTTTGCAGCTCTTTCAGATCATCAGCTATCTGGATTTGGGTGAAGGAGAAATGGGGGAGGCTTGGGCAAGTTGCTGTTGGGGGTGCAGAGCTGTTGACCGGGGTAGGGGTAGCCAGGTGGAAAGCATGGCCATCCGTAGAAAAATGCTTATTGAAATGATTGATTATCATAGATTTATCGTTGGTGACAGTGTTTCCTAGCAACAGTGCAGTGGGCAGCTGGGAGGAGGTGCTCTTATTCTCCATGGACTTTACAGTGTCCCAGAACATTTTGGAGTTTGTGCTACAGGATGCACATTTCTGTTTGAAAACGCTAGTCTTTGCTTTCCTAACTGCCTGTGTATATTGGTTCCAAACTTTCCTGAAAAGTTGCATATCACTTGGGCTATTCGATGATAATGCAATACGCCACAGGATGTTTTTGTGCTGGTCAATGGCAGTCAGGTCTGGAGTGAACCAAGGGCTATATCTGTTCTTAGTTCTACATTTTTTGAATGGGACATGCTTATTTAAGATGGTGAAGAAAGCACTTTTAAAGAATAACCAGGCATCCTCTAATGACGGAATGAGGTCAAAATCATTCCAGAATACCCAGGCCAGGTCGATTAGAAAGGCCTGCTTGCTGAAGTGTTTTAGGGAGCGTTTGACAGTGATGAGGGGTGGTCGTTTGACCGCGGCCCTATTATTAACGCAGGAAATGAGGCAGTGATTGCTGAGATCCTGTTTGAAGACAGCAGAGGTGTATTTGGAGGGCAAGTTGGTCAGGATGATATCTAAGAGGGTGCCCGTGTTTATGGATTTAGGGTTGTACCTGGTAGGTTGCTTGATAATTTGTGTGAGATTGAGGGCATCTAGCTTAGATTGTAGGACGGCCGTGGTGTTAAGCATGTCCCAGTTTCGGTCACCTGACAGTATGAACTCTGAAGATAGATGGAGGGCGATCAATTCACATATGGTGTCCAGGGCACAGCTGGGGACTGAAGGGGGTCTATAGCAAGCGACAACGGTGAGAGACTTGTTTCTGGAAAGGTGGATTTTTAAAAGTAGAAGCTCAATTTGTTTGGGCACAGACCTGGATAGTATGACATAACTCTACAGGCTATGACAGTACTTTACAGGCTAGAATGTATCTCTGCCCCCTTTGGCAGTTCTATCTTGTCGGAAAATGTTATAGTTATGGATGGAAATTTCAGGATTTTTGGTGGCCTTCTTAAGCCAGCATTCAGACACGTCTAGGACATCCGGGTTGGCGGAGTGTGCTAAAGCAGTGAATAAAACAAACTTAGGGAGGAGGCTTCTAATGTTAACATGCATGAAACCAATGCTTTTACGGTTACAGAAGTCAACAAATGAGAGTGCCTGGGGAATGGGAGTGATGCTGGGGGCTGCAGGGCCTGGGTTAACCTCTACATCACCAGAGGAACAGAGGAGGAGTAGGATAAGGGTACGGCTAAAGACTATAAGAACTGGTCGTCTAGTGCGTTCGGGACAGAGAATACATTTCTCGGCATGGTAGAATAGATTCAAGGCATAATGTTCAGACAAGGGTATGATAGGATGTGAGTACAGTGTAGGTAAACCTAGGCGTTTAGCAACGATGAGAGAGGTTTCGTCTCTGGAGGGACAAGTTAAGACAGGCGAGGTCTCCGCATGTGTGTGGAGTGGGACGAAAGAGCTATCTAAGGCGTTTTGAGCGGCACTGAAAGCTCTACAGTGAAATAAAACAGTAAAAACTAGCCGAGACAGCAGTAGACAAGGCATATTGTAATTAGAGAGAGGCATAAAGCAGTCACAGGTGTTGATCAGGAGAGCTAAGACAACAACGGGTAAATGGCGATGAATGGGCAGAGCGGGTCAGTTAGGTACATACAGGACCTGAGTTCGAGGCTGGGGCCGACAGGTAAACAAAATGAGGTACCGTGTTATTCAAACAGTCCAGGGGGCATCAGCTGTGTAGCCGAGAGATCATAGGGTCAAAAGAGCAGCAATAGGTGAGTCAGAGTGCTGTTCGGTAGTCACTACTATGCTAGGCAAGCAGGGGACACAGCGTTCAGAAAAGCTAGCGGGCCGGGGCTAGTAGATAGTTCTTTGGCGACATCGTAACAGAATAGACTGTTGAGACCACATCGGGCAATCACGTCGGCAGTCCTGTCGTGATGGATCGGCGGGGCTCCGTGTTGACAATAAAGGGTCCAGGCTAATTGGCAAAGGAGATATTGTAGCCCTAGAATTAGCTGGTATATGGGCCTAGCTCTAGGCTAGCTCAAGGCTAGCTGGTGCTTGCTTCGGGACAGAGGCGTTAGCTAACAGTAGCCACTCATTTGCAGCTAGCAAGCTGCAATGATCTGGAGTATTGATCCGGTGTAATGATCCAGAGAAGCAGGAATCCGGTGATATGGTAGAGAGAAGCAGTCTAATATGCTCTGGCTTGATATCGCGCTGTGCAGACTGGCTGGTGTTGCCTGAGCTAAGGCTGGCTGATGACGGGGAAAAAAGGCGAGGACCGCAAGCCGTAGCTAACAAAGACTAGTAGCTAGTTAGCTGGCAAGCTCCTGATGGAAGTTCCAGTTATAAGGAATAAAAATAGCAGATCTGTACCACATTTAGTGAGGCGAGTTGCAGATAAGTATATTTAGTTCGTAGATAGCAAGTGAGATGAAGATATATACGAAAAAGGCTATTTACACAGGATAAGACACGGGATACAACAAAGATAGATACACACGTCCTACTACAGCGCCATCTTGGATTTTGATTTGTATGATCTCTTATACATTATTTTAGGCCCAGCTGTTGGATGACCAGCAGGGTCAAATAATAATGATAATAATCACAGTGGTTGTAGAGGGTGCAACAGGTCAGCACATCAGGAGTAAATGTCAGTTGGCTTTTCATAGCCGAGCATTCAGAGTTAGAGACAGCAGGTGTGGTAGAGAGAGAGAGTCGAAAAGAGCAGGTTTGGGACAAGGTAGCACGTCCTGTGAACAGGTCAGGGTTCCATAGCCGCAGTCAGAACAGTTGAAACTGGAGCAGCAGCACGACCAGGTGGACTGGGGACAGCGAGGAGTTATGATCCCAGGGCTCAGGTCCTCCCGGAGGGGAGGGAGAGGTAGAGAGAGAGAATTAGAGGGAGCATACTTAAATTCACACAGGACAACGAATAAGACAGGAGAAATACTCGACATAACAGACTGACCCTAGCCCCCGACACATAAACTATTGCAGCATAAATATCACATGATGATGTCTTATGACATAGGCCTATGATTCCAATCCTAATTCTGTTTTGAATTTGTTTATATTCAGTCCAGTAGGCCCCAGCCTAAAAAAAGGTATAGACTATTATCAAATAAAATAAAATAAAACCAAATTGTATTTGTCACATGCGCCGAATACAACAGGTGTAGACCTTACAGTGAAACTTACAAGCCCTTAACCAACAATGCAGTTGGTTAAGGGCTTGTCGAGGTGTGTCGGGGTGTCGAGGTATCTGTGGTAATATGTACATGTAGGTAGAGTTATTAAAGTGACTATGCATAGATAATAACAGAGAGCAGCAGCAACATTCCGGGGGGGGGGGGGGGGGCAATGCAAATAGTCTGGGTAGCCATTTGATTAGCTGTTCAGAAGTCTTATGGCTTGGGGATAGAAGCTATTTAGGAGCCTCTTGGACCTAGACTTGACGCTCTGGTACTGCTTGTCGTGCGGTAATAGAAAGAACAGTCTATGACTAGGGTGGCTGGAGTCTTTGACCAATTTTAGGGCCTTCCTCTGACACCGCCTGGTATAGAAGTCCTGGAAGGAAGGAAGCTTGGCCACGGTGATGTACTGGGCTGTATGTACACTAACCTCTGCAGTGCTTTGCGGTCGGAGGCCGAGTAGTTGCCATACCAGGCAGTGATGCAACCCGTCAAGATGCTCTTGATGTTGCAGCTGTAAAACCTTTTGAGGATCTGAGGACCCATGCCAAATCTTTGGGGGGGAATAGGTTTTGTCGTGCCCTCTTCACGACTGTCTTGGTGTGCTTAGACCATGTTAGTTTGTTGGTGATGTGGACGCCAAGGAACTTGAAGCTCTCAACCTGCTCCACTACAGCCCTGTCGATGAGAATGGGGGCGTGCTCGTCCTCTTTTTCCTGTAGTCCACAATCATCTCCTTTGCCTGTTTTATGGTTCGTCGGAGGGCAAAGCGGGATTTCTTATAAGCTTCTGGGTTAGAGTCCAGCTCCTTGAAAGCGACAGCTCTACCCTTTAGCTCAGTGCGAATGTTGCCTGTAATCCATGGCTTCTGGTTGGGGTATGTACGTACAGTCACTGTGGGGACGACGTCCTCAATGCACTTATTGATGAAGCCAGTGACTGATGTGGTGTTCTACTCAATGCCATCGGAAGAATCCCGGAACATATTCCAGTCTGTGCCAGCAAAGCAGTCCTGTAGTTTAGCATCTGCTTCATATGACCATGTAACGCCCTGGCCATAGAGAGGGTTTTTTGTTATCTATTTTTGGTTAGGCCAGGGTGTGACATGGGTGGGCGTTCTAGGTTTCTTTTTCTATGTTGGTGGTTTTCTTTGTGTAGGCCGTGTATGGCTCTCAATCAGGAACAGGTGTAGATCGTTGTTGCTGATTGAGAGTCATACATAGGCAGCCTGTTTTTTCTTTGGGGTTTGTGGGTGAATGTTTTCTGTCTAGGTTTGTTAATCCTGACAGGACTGTTTGGCTGTCATTCCTTGTTGTGTTTTCTTTTTGTATAGTGTTCATTCGTTTTATTAAAATCCTTAATATGAACACATCCTCCGCTGCACCTTGGTCTCAATCTGACGACGGCCGTTACAGACCACTTTTTCATAGACCGAGTCACTGGTGCTTCCTGCTTAAATTTTTGCTTGTAAGAAGGAATCAGGAGGATGCCGCCTGTGTATCAATATCACAACCTTTTGTTATAAAGGTATACTTCTTCTTCTTCTTTGTTTTATACTTTCTTTATTTGACAATAGTTTTCCATAAACTCAGATCCTACAGACCCATTATTATTGATGATAACACCACCCAAATCCTTATGACACCAATGTCATTGCTGTATTGTGAGGGAGGCAGAATAGTTACGGTGCATTCGTAAAGTATTCAGACCCCTTCACTTTTTCCACATTTTGTTTTGTTACAGCCTTATTCTAAAATTGATTTAAAAAATTCCCCTCATCAATCTACACACAATACCCCAAAATGATGAAGCGAAAATAGGTTTTTAATTAGTTTTGCAAATGTATTAAAAATAAAAAACAGAAATACATTATTTACATAAGTATTCAGACCCTTTGCTATGAGACTCGAAATTGAGCAACTTTGATTGGAGTCCACCTGTGGTAAATTCAATTGATTGGACATGATTTGGAAAGGCACACACCTGTCATGAGGTCAGAGGATTGTGTCAAGACACAGATCTGGGGAACGGTACCAAAACATTTCTGTAGCATTGAAGGTCCCCAAGAACACAGTAGCCTCCATCATTCTTAAATGGAAGAAGTTTGGAACCACCAAGACTCTTCCTAGAGCTGGCCGCCTGGCCAAACAGAGCAATCGTGGGAGATTGGCCTTGGTCAGGGAGGTGACCAAGAACCCGATGGTCACTCTGACAGAGCTCCAGAGTTCCTCTGTGGAGATGGTAGAACCTTCCAGAAGGACAACCATCTCTGCAGCACTCCACCAATCAGGCCTTTATGGTGGAGTGGCCAGACGGAAGCCACTCCTCAGTAAAAGGAACATGCCAGCCTGCTTGGAGTTTGCCAAAAGGCACCTAAAGGACCCTCAGACCATGAGATGAAAACCTGCTCCAGAGCACTCAGGACCTCAGACTGGGGTAAAGGTTCACCCAACACGACAATGACCCTAAGCACAAAGCCAAGAAAACGGAGGAGTGTCTTCAGACAGAGCCCTGACTCTCTGAATGTCCTTGAGTGGCCCAGACAGAGCCCTGACTTGAACCCAATCAAACATCTCTGAAGAGACCTGAAAATATCTGCGCAGCGACGCTCCCCATCCAACCTGACCGTGTTTGAGATGATCTGCAGACAAGAATGGGATAGCAAATGACGCCGGAGGTGATGGGTGCCGTTTTACGGGCTCCTAACCAACTGTGCTATTTTGTTTGTTTTTTCGCATTGTTTGTTACTTATTTGTGTACTTCTTTTGTACATAATGTTGCTGCTACCGTCTCTTACGACCGAAAATAACTTCTGGACATCAGAACAGCGATTACACACCTTGAACTGGACTAAGATTTTTTCTTTAACGAGTCCAACATGATGGATATACTGCTTTATCGAGAAGGGGCCCAAATCTCCTTCCTCGGCGTGAAGAAAAGACGGAGAAAAAGAGGGCGGAGGTCGGGCTGCCTTCTGAGAATTCTTAGGCAAGTGAGTAAACCTCCGCTACCATCTGTTCTATTGGCCAACGTGCAATCATTGGATAACAAAATGGAAGATATACGATATACTAACAGGACATTAAAAACTGAAATATCTTATGTTTCACCGAGTCGTGGCTGAACGAAGACACGAATAATATAGAGCTGCAAGATTTTCCATGCATAGGCAGGACAGAGAAGCTACGTCTGGTAAAACGAGGGGCAGGAATGTGTGTCTATTTGTCAATAACAGCTGGTGCGCGATGTCTAATATTAAAGAAGTCTTGAGTACCTTCTGATAAACTGTAGATCACACTATCTACCAGGAGAGTTCTCATCAATATTATTCGTAGCCGTCTATTTAACACCACAGACCGATGCTGGCACTAAGACCGCACTCAATGAGCTGTGTAAGGCCATAAGCAAACAAGAAAATGCAGAAGCGGCGCTCCTAGTGGCCGGGGACTTTAATGCAGGGAAACTTAAATCTATTTTACCTCATTTCTATCAGCATTTCACATGTGCAACCAGAGGAGAAAAAAACTCTAGACTACCTTAACTCTACACACAGAGACGCATACAGTGAGGGAAAAAAGTATTTGATCCCCTGCTGATTTCGTATGTTTGCCCACTGATGATCAGTCTATAATTTTAATGGTAGGTTTATTTGAACAGTGAGAGACAGGATAACAATAAAAAAATCCAGAAAAACGTATATGTCAAAAATGTTATAAATTGATTTGCATTTTAATGAGGGAAATAAGTATTTGACCCCCTCTCAATCAGAAAGACTTCTGGCTCCCAGGTGTCTTTTCTACAGGTAACGAGCTGAGATTAGGAGCACACTCTTAAAGGGAGTGCTCCTAATCTCAATTTGTTACCTGTATAAAAGACACCTGTCCACAGAAGAAATCAATCAATCAGATTCCAAACTCTCCACCATGGCCAAGACCAAAGAGCTCTCCAAGGATGTCAGGGACAAGATTGTAGACCTACACGTGGCTGGAATGGGCTACAAGACCATCGCCAAGCAGCTTGGTGAGAAGGTGACAACAGTTGGTGCGATTATTCGCAAATGGAAGAAACACAAAATAACTGTCAATTTCCCTCAGCCTGGGGCTCCATGCAAGATCTCACCTCGTGGAGTTGCAATGATCATGAGAACGGTGAGGAATCAGCCCAGAACTACACGGGAGGATCTTGTCAATGATCTCAAGGCAGCTGGGACCATAGTCACCAAGAAAACAATTGGTAACACACTACGCCGTGAAGGACTGAAATCCTGCAGCGCCCGCAAGGTCCCCCTGCTCAAGAAAGCACATATACATGACCGTCTGAAGTTTGACAATGAACATCTGAATGATTCAGAGGACAACTGGGTGAAAGTGTTGTGGTCAGATGAGACCAAAATTGAGCTTTGGCATCAACTCAACTCGCTGTGTTTGGAGGTGAGGAATGCTGCCTATGACCCCAAGGACACCATCCCCACCGTCAAACATGGAGGTGGAAACATTATGCTTTGGGGGTGTTTTTCTGCTAAGGGGACAGGACAACTTCACCGCATCAAAGGGACGATGGACGTGGCCATGTACCGTCAAATCTTGGGTGAGAACCTCCTTCCCTCAGCCAGGGCATTGAAAATGGGTCGTGGATGGGTATTCCAGCATGACAATGACCTAAAACACACGGCCAAGGCAACAAAGGAGTGGCTCAAGAAGAAGCACATTAAAACCTGTTAGGGACAGACGTTCCGCTAGCGGAACGCCTCACCAATATCCAATGGTATAGCATGGCGCGAAATACAAATACCTCAAAAATGCTATAACTTCAATTTCTCAAACATATTACTATTTTACACCATTTTAAAGACAAGACTCTCCTTTATCTAACCACATTGTCCGATTTCAAAAAGGCTTTACAGCGAAAGCAAAACATTAGATTATGTCAGGAGAGTACCCTCCCAAAAATAATCACACAGCCATTTTCAAAGCAAGCATATATGTCACAAAAACCAAAACCACAGCTAAATGCAGCGCTAACCTTTGATGATCTTCATCAGATGACACTCCTAGGACATTATGTTATACAATACATGCATGTTTTGTTCAATCAAGTTCATATTTATATCAAAAACCAGCTTTTTACATTAGCATGTGATGTTCAGAACTAGCATACCCACCGCAAACTTCCGGTGAATTTACTAAATTACTCACGATAAACGTTGACAAAAAACATAACAATTATTTTAAGAATTATAGATACAGAACTCCTTTATGCAATCGCGGTGTCACATTTTAAAATAGCTTTTCGGTGAAAGCACATTTTGCAATATTCTGAGTACATAGCCCGGCCATCATGGCAATGACCCAAAACACACAGCCAAGGCAACAAAGGAGTGGCTCAAGAAGAAGCACATTAAGGTCCTGGAGTGGCCTAGCCAGTCTCCAGACCTTAATCCCATAGAAAATCTGTGGAGGGAGCTGAAGGTTCGAGTTGCCAAACATCAGCCTCGAAACCTTAATGACTTGGAGAAGATCTGCAAAGAGGAGTGGGACAAAATCCCTCCTGAGATGTGTGCAAACCTGGTGGCCAACTACAAGAAACGTCTGACCTCTGTGATTGCCAACAAGGGTTTTGCCACCAAGTACTAAGTCATGTTTTGCAGAGGGGTCAAATACTTATTTCCCTCATTAAAATGCAAATAATTTTATAACATTTTTGACATGCGTTTTTCTGGATTATTTTGTTGTTATTCTGTCTCTCACTGTTCATATAAACGTACCATTAAAATTATAGACTGATCATTTCTTTGTCAGTGGGCAAACGTACAAAATCAGCAGGGTATCAAATACTTATTTTCTCTCATTGTACAAAGCTCTCCCTCGCCCTCCATTTGACAAATCTGATCATAATTCTATCCTGCTGACTCCTGCTTACAAGCAAAAACGAAAGCAGGAAGTACCAGTGACTTGCTCAATAAGGAAGTGGTCAGATGACGAGAATGCTACGCTACAGGACTGTTTTGCTAGCACAAACTGGAATATGTTCTGGGATTCATCCAATGGCATTGAGTATACCACCTCAGTCATCGGCTTCATCAATAAGTGCATCGACGACGTCGTCCCCACAGTGACCATACGAACATATCCCAGCCATGGATTACAGGCAACATCCGCATCGAGCTAAAGGCTAGAGCTGCCGCTTTCAAGGAGTGGGACCCTAATCTGGAAGCTAATGAGAAATCCTGGTAGGACCTCAAATAGGCAAAGCGTCAGTACAGGATTAAAATGTAATCCTACTACACCGGCTCTGACGCTCGTCTGATGAGGCAGGGCTTGAAAACTATTACGAACTACAAAGTGAAACCCAGCTGTGAGCTGCCCAGTAACACGAGCCTACCAGACGAGCTAAATGCCTTTTATGCTCGCTTTGAGGCAAGCAACATTGAAGCATGCATGAGAACACCATCTGTTCCGTATTACTGTGTGATAACGCTCTCGGTAGCCGATGTGAGCAAGACCTTTAAACAGGTCAACATTCACAAAGCCGTGGGGCCAGACGGATTACCAGGACGTGTACTCAAAGCATGAGTGGACCAACTGGCAAGTGTCTTCACTGACATTTTCAACCTCTCCCTGATCGAGGCTGTAATACCTACATGTTTCAAGCAGACCACCCTAGTCCCTGTGCCCAAGGAAGCGAATGTAACCTGCCTAAATGATTACCACCCGTTGCAGTCACGTCGGTAGCCATGAAGTGTTTTGAAAGGATGGTCATGGCTCACATCAACAGCATCATCCCGGATACCCTAGACCTACTCCAATTCGCATACCACCCCAACAGATCCACAGATGACGCAATCTCAATTGCACTCCACACTGCCCTTTCCCATCTGGGCAAAAGGAACACGTATGTGAGAATGCTGTTTATTGACTACAGCTCAGCATTCAACACCATAGTGTCCACAAAGCTCATCAGTAAGCTAAGGACCCTGGGACTGAACACCTCCCACTGCCACTGAATCCTGGACGTGCCACCCCCAGGTGACAAGGGTACGTCTGCCACACTAGGGCCCCTCAGGGGTGCGTGCTTAGTCCCCTCCTGTACTCCCCGTTCACCCATGACTGTGTGGCCAAACACGACTCCAACACCATCATTAAGTTTGCTGATGACACAACAGTGGTAGGCCTGATTACCAACAACGATGAGACAGCCTATGTCACGCCCTGATCTGTTTCACCTGTCCTTGTGATTGTCTCCACCCCCTCCAGGTATTTTTGAGCTACAGCCATCTTAGCTTCCTTCGGACCGATTTAAGATAGCATATATTATTACGCTAATGTTGGGAAGGGCGCTCTCTTGGGCGATGGCTGTTTGGGAGCAACAATCCGCCATTTCTCGTCATCTGGAGGACTTTATGGCAGAGGTGAGAAAGGTTTTCAATTCTCCGGTATCCGGGAGAAAGGCGGCCCATAAACTGTTGTATTTACATCAAAATTCTTGTAGTATGGCAGACTACGTTGTTGACTTTTGCACGTTGGCCGCCGAGAGTGCTTGGAATCCGGAGTCCCTTTTTGATACCTTCCTTCACGGAATATCTGAGGAGATGAAGGATGAGCTAGCCGCTCGGGAATTGCCGGTGGACCTGGATTCCCTCATCGCCCTCACCATTAAAATTGATGGGCGGCTAAGGGAACGCAGGAGTGAGAGGAGGTCTGGACTGTGTCACACTCGTTCATCCGCAGTGGCTCGCTCATCTTCGAAGGAATCCGGAAGTCCCCGAAGGCCATTTTTCCGAGAGGATCCGAAGTCACCCGAGCTCCCTCGAGAATCATCAGCGACATCATCAGCGACGGGTGAGTCAGATTCTCCGGAACCTATGCAACTGGGCAGAGCTAGATTACCGCCTAAGGAACGTTCACATAGGCTGAGTTCCAACAGCTGTCTGTACTGTGGGGCTGCAGGACATTATATAGCCACCTGCCCAGTTAAGAGACCTATCTCTATAGTAGGCACAAGTACTCTGGTGAGCCAGACTGGGAATCTTCTTAATCCCATTAACCGTACTCTCTCCTTTGTTATACTGCTGTGGGGAGACCAGTCTAAATCTCTACGGATGCTCATTGATTCTGGGACAGATGAGAGTTTTATGGATGCTACTCTAGTTTCTGAATTAGGTATTCCCACTCAATGTCTCTCTGTTCCCATGGAAGCTAGAGCACTGGACGGACTCTCCATTGGTAGAGTTACCCACAGCACTATTCCTGTTAATCTACGGGTTTTAGGAAATCACAGTGAGTCTATACATCTGTTTCTCATTGAGTCTCCCCATGTTGCAGTTGTTTTGGGATTTTCTTGGCTTAAAAAACATAACCCCGTTATTGATTCAATCCTGGGTTGGAGTCCGTTCTGCCATTCCCATTGCCTCAAAGCAGCGCAGCCTTCCCTGAGACAGCCTCTTCAGGGCTTAAGTCAAGTCATGGATTTCTCTACCATCCCCACAGAGTACCACGACCTCCTGGAGGTTTTCAGCAAGACATGGGCTACTTCTCTTCCCACGCATCTTCCTTATGATTGTGCCATTGATCTCCTCCCAGACACCACACCACCTAGTGGTAGGTTATATTCTCTATCTGGGCCGGAGACCAAGGCCATAGAGGAGAACATAGAGGAGTCTCTGGCTACTGGGGCTGTTCGTCCGTCTGCTTCTCATGCCGGCGCAGGGTTTTTCTTTGTGGAGAAGAATGACAAGACCCTGCGTCCGTGCATTGACTACCGGGGTCTTAATGATATTACGATTAAGAATCGTTACCCCCTACCACTCCTCTCCTCTGCTTTTGAACCTCTCCAGGGGGCCACCATCTTTTCCAAGTTGGACCTTCAGAATGCCTACCACCTGGTTTGGATACGCGAAGGAAAAGAGTGGAAGACAGCATTCAACACAGCCAGCGGACATTATGAGTACCAGGTCATGCCGTTTGGACTCACCAACGCCCCCGCTGTCTTCCAGGCCCTTGTAAACAATGTGCTCCGGGACATGCTAAACCAGTTTGTGTTCGTATACCTTGACGACATTCTGTTTTTTTACCGGTCTGCCCATGAACATGTTCTGTGTGTCTGACAGGTCCTTCAGCCTCCTGGAGAACCAATTGTTAGTAAAACCCGAGAAGTGTGAGTTCCACCTCTCTACCATCTCCTTTCTGGGATATGTCATTGCTGAGGGAAATGTCCAGCTGGATCCTGGAAAGGTGAAAGCAGTGGTAGATTGGCCTAAACCCATGTCCAGGGTGCAGCTGCAACGTTTCCTAAGTTTTGCTAACTTCTACCGTCGTTTCATTCAGGGTTACAGCACCCTGGCGGCCCCCTTCTCTCTGCACTCACCTCTCCCAAAGTACCGTTTACATGGTCTCCAGCTGTCAACAAAGCCTTTGAGGGACCTGAAGCATCGGTTCACAACAGCACCCATCCTCATCCATCCGAACCCGTCCCATCGATTTGTGGTTGAGGTTGATGCTTCTGATGTTGGAGTGGGGGCCATCCTGTCCCAGCGAACTGCTCAGGACCAAAAACGTCATCCTTGTGCCTTCCTGTCCCATCGACTCAACTCTGCAGAAAGATACTATGACGTGGGTAACTGAGGATTCCTGGCGGTCAAATGGCACTGGAGGAGTGGAGACACTGGCTGGAGGGAGTTGAACATCCGTTTTTGGTCTGCACCAACCACAAGAATCTGGAATATCTCCACACTGCCAAGCGCCTTAATTCCAGTCTCCGCCCAGGGTCCAAAAAACGTGAAGCCAGACGCTCTCTCCCGTCTATACAGTTCCACTGCCACTCCCTCTGAATCTGAGACCATCCTCCCTGCCTCTTGTTTGGTAGCTTCTGTTGTTTGGGGAATTGAGGCTCTGGTCTGCAAGGCTCAGCGTTCCCAGTCGAACCCTGGAGGGTCCAAGGTCCTGGAATGGCCTCACTCCTCCAGGCTTACCTGTCACCCTGGTACTCATCAGACCCTGGCTTTCCTCCGTCAATGCTTCTGGTGGCCTACCGTGGTTCCTGATGTCTCGGCCTTCGTCGCCGCATGCATGGTATGCGCTCAAAGCAAGACTCCGCGGCAAGCTCCGTCTGGCCTCCTACAGCCACTTCCTGTACCTCATCGCCCCTGGTCCCATATTTCTCTGGATTTCGTCACTGGGCCACCCATTTCACCCCTCTTCCTAAGTTACCTTCAGCCAAGGAGATGGCCCAGCTTATGGTGCAGCACGTCTTCCGTATCCATGGACTCCCGGTTGACGTTGTCTCGGACCGGGGTCCTCAGTTCTCGTCCCAATTCTGGAAGGCGTTCTGCACTCTTATTAGGTTATCAGCCAGCCTGTCCTCTGGGTTTCATCCCCAATCTAACGGCCAGTCGGTGCGAGCCAATCAAGATATGGAGAGGACATTCTGGTGTCTGGTTGTCAGTAACCCCACTATCTGAAGTCAACAACTGGTCTGGGTGGAATATGCCAGAAACACTCTCCATTGCTCGGCTACTGGACTATCCCCTTTCGAATGCTCCATGGGGTTTTCCAAGAAATCTTCCAAGAGCAAGAAGTTGAGGTCAACGTACCTTCAGCCCAGATGTTCATCTGCAGCTGTCGGCGTACCTGGAAAAGATCTAGGGCAGCTCTTCTCAAGACCACCTCCAGATATGGTCGACAAGCGGACTGCCACCGGACTCTGGCTCCTCGCTATCGGGTCGGGCAGAGGGAATGGCTGTCCACTTGGGACCTACCCCTCCGGGTAGAATCCCGTAAACTTTCCCCCCGTTTCATTGGTCCTTTCCCCATTAGTCCCACTGCTGTCCATCTGCTGTTGCCCCGTACCCTCCATGTTCACCCTACTTTCATGTTTCCAGGATTAAACCATTGTCTCACTGTCCTCTGTCTTCTGCTTCTAGGCCCATCCCTCTCCCCGTGTCATTGATGGCCAGCCAGCGTATACGGTGAGACGCCTCCTGAGGGTTCAACCACGGGTTAGGGGTTTCCAGTACCTGGTTGACTGGGAGGGTTATGGCCCGGAGGAGAGGTGCTGGGTTCCAGCTAAAGACATCCTGGACCCAGCCCTCATCGCCGATTTTTACCGTTGACACCCGGTCAGCCAGGTATGTGCCCAGGTAGGATGCCCTAGAGGGATGGGTACTGTCACGCCCTGATCTGTTTCACCTGTCCTTGTGATTGTCTCCACCCCCTCCAAGTGTCACTTATTTTCCCTGGTGTATTTATCCCTGTGTTTCCTGTCTCTCTGTGCCAGTTCGTCTTGTATGTTTCAAGTCCACCAGCGTGTAGACTGTTCTCTCTGCTACCGCACGGCAAGCGGTACCAGAGCGCCAAGTCTAGGACCAAAAGGCTCCTTAACAGCTTCTACCCCCAAGCCATAAGACTGCTGAACAATTAATCAAATGGCCACCCGGACTATTTACATTGACACCCCCCATTTGTTTTTACACTGCTGCTACTTGCTGTTTATTATCTATGTATAGTCACTTTACCTCTACCTATATGTACAAATTACCTCAAGTAACCTTTCTCTCCCTGCACATTGACTCGGTACCGGAATCCCCTGTATATAGCCTCGTTATTGTTATTTTATTGTGTTACTTTTTATTATTTTTTATTTTAGTTTGGTAAATATTTTCTTAACTCCTCCTTGAATTGCATTGTTGGTTAAGGGCTTGTAATTAAGCATTTCACGGTAAAGTCTACACCTGTTGTATTCAGCGCATGTGACAAAGTTTGATTTGATTTGATAAACTCCCCAAATACAGGTGTGCCAAGCTTGTAGGGTCATACCCAAGAAGACTCAAGGCTGTAATAGTTGTCAAAGGTGCTTCAACAAAGTACTGAGTAAAGGGTCTGAATACTTATGTAAATATGATATTTCAGTTGTTGTTTTTTATTTTTTTTAAATTTGCCAACATTTCCAAAAATCTGTTTTTGCTGTACTCTATACTCTATACCACTCTATACCATCTACTGCATCTTGCCTATGCCGTTCGGCCATCACTCATTTATATATTTTTATGTACATATTCGCATTCATTCCTTTACACTTGTGTGTATAAGGTAGTTGTTGTGAAATTGTTAGGTTATATTACTTGTTAGATATTACTGCATGGTCAGAACTAGAAGCACAAGCATTTCGCTACACTTGCATCAACACCTGCTAACCATGTGTATGTGACAAATAAATTTGATTAGATTTTTTTTTTTATGGGGTATGGTGTGAAGATTGATGAGGGGAAAAAACGATTTAATGCATTTTAGAATAAGGCTGTAACATAACAAAATGTGGAAAAAGTCAAGGGGTCTGAATAGTTTCAGAATGCACTGTATGTTCCGATGATGATGATACTGATGAACTACTGTAGCTTTGGACTGCTTATAGCCCTACTACCGCAGAGACACATCAATACTGTGAATGCTGTATGGCTCAGTTCCACTGACTTAATTTACATTCTGTACATTATTAGGCTATCATGCTTCCCACATATACATGTATTATGTCTGCACACTTCTTTGAAACAATAATGTGAACGTGAAACAGAAATAGTTTGCATTCCAGGCAAAGTCATGCATACAGAAGAGCAACACAGAAAAGGGTACTTGATGCGTGATTAGTTGATTGATTGATTGATTGATTTCTTTATTTCAGTGTATTTCACACACACATTCCCACTATCCTTATTTGACAACAATCTTATTTTTTTTGCAGTGTAGAATTTACTCATGCAGCTGATTGATTAAATGGAGCAATGCATCGTCACCACTGCTGTAGGCTAATAAAGTTGATCCAGGTAACACCATGTGGACAATAAAGGTAATTGCACGTTTTGGGGATTTACTGTACTTCATAGACAACCTAACATTTCACGTATCTGACAGAAAGGGTGAGCGCTTGGTTTCAACCCTATTGCCTTTATTTTACTGATAGTGTCAGTTCACTGATAACCTTAAAGAAGTAGCCGTACATTATGTAATGGTATATTTAAACAATGTACAGTACCAGTCAAAAGTTTGGACACAGTTACTCATTCAAGGGTTTTTCATTATTTTTACTATTGTCTACATTGTAGAATAATAATGAAGACATCAAAACAATGAAATAACACATATGGAATCATGTAGTAACCACAAAAGTGTTAAACAAATCAAAATATATTTTATATTTGAGCTTCTTCAAAGTAGCCACCCTTTGCCTTGATGACAGCTTTGCACACTGTTGGCATTCTCTCAACCAGCTTCATGAGGTAGTCACCTGGTGGAAATCTGTCCGTTGGTCTGATGAGTCCAAATTTGAAATTTTTGGTTCCAACCGCCGTGTCTTTGTGAGACACAGAGTAGGTGAACGGATGATCTCCGCATGTGTGGTTCCCACCGCGAAGCATGGAGGTGAAGGTGTGATGGTGTGGGGGTGCTTTGCTGGTGAAATTGTCTGAGATTTATTTAGAATTCAAGGCACACTTAACCAGCATGGCTACCACAGCATTCTGCAGTGTTACTCCATCCCATCTGGTTTGCGCTTAGTGGAACTATCATTTGTTTTTCAACAGGACAATGACCCAACACACCTCCAGGCTGTGTAAGGGCTATTTGACCAAAAAGGAGAGTGATGGAATGCTGCATCAGATGACCTGGCCTCCACAATCACTCGACCTCAACCCAAATGAGATGGATTGGGATGAGTTGGCCTGCAGAGTGAAGGAAAAGCAGCCAACAAGTTCTCAGCATATGTGGAAACTCCTTCAAGACTTTGGGAAAAGTATTCCAAGTGAAGCTGGTTGAGAGAATGCTAAGAGTGTGCAAAGCTGTCATCAAGGGTAGCTATTTTGAAGAATCTAAAATCTAAAATCTATTTTGATTTGTTTAACACTTTTTTGTTTACTACATGATTCCATATGTGTTATTTCATAGTTTTGATGTCTTCACTATTATTGTACAATGTAGAATACAGTAAAAAATTAAGAAAAACCCTTGAATGAGTAGCTGTGTCCAAACTTTTGACTGGTGCTGTAGTTAAACAGGTGTCTTTCTTGAGTATGTCACACATACACACTTACTAGCACTATTTTCTGAAAGCATGATTTGCTGAACTATCACATGTTCATACAGTATTATGTTTTAAAAACAAATGAAATGTTTCATTTCAAATGCATAAATGAATGCATATTCTATTGTTTTCACAACATGCCTTAACATAACCTTATTCTGTCGTCATCAATCTCTTCACCTGTGTGGATGGACTCCACTCAATACACAGGGTGGGGCGGAGCAAGTAGAGGGCAACAAAGCAAAGTTGAACCATAGGTAATCAGGCCTAGTAGAACAGTAGGGTAGGCTGCTATGCAATAGCAACATAGATTGCAGACAGAGGCAGGTGCAACATCCATGAAATACCAGATGATTTGTTCTGGGATTAATCATTGATAATGCCTTGTATTGGCTACCTCATTCCATTTTCCACAGATAGGGAGGATAGGTTGGGCAGCTCCCCTGGGCAGTACCTCATGCTGCCTGAGCTGAGCTTCCACTTCCATGTACTCATCCCTGTCTTTGGGTTATCACTACTATCACCTAATTTACTGTATCTGTCAGAAAGAAGGGAACTTTCCTTTTACTGTCCATTCACCATATCGTTCTCACTTCCCCTCCCTTTCTCAACCGTGGCTTACCACACCTTGTTCCCATGGCAATGTGGACCTCAGGCAATCTTAATAGCTGATACCTGCTGGAGAGTGCATGAAAGTCCTGACTAACCGGTTCTGCCTGCTGAGACAAAGGATTGACATACAGAAAGTTGGACAGGGAGAGGAGTGACAAATACCCGTTGTGTCATTAATTTCACACCAAAAACACTTTTAGAATGATTCATATGTCTATTGACACTGTAATTATACATAAGAAATGTTCGTTTGAAATAGGAAAATTATGACTAATCTACTCCAACAAAGTCTGAAAGTATTTATTCTAGGCTATGTCCCCGAGGGACTTCTCAATTTGGTGTTCTCCACTGACAGAGTTTCCCCAAACTACATACTCTGCATATTCTACGGAACGCGTAGACCTATTCACGGATCTGCTTACTTGTTTTAGATGAAAAGTTATTGAATCCTGGAAATACTCTGTCATGCTTCAACGGAAACTTAATGCAGTTAAACGAAATATATTAGAGACACGAGAAAAATGTATCGGGCGCAACGAAGGTCTGGTGTAGGCCTATCCGCTTTACAAACCGTGTGACACATTGAAGGTAAATCGTTTTGATTAAAAAATATGACTTATTTGTTTTTAATAACTACCATGTTTGTTCGTGACAAGAATTGTCATAGGTTTTCTAACGGGAAAGTTAATTGTGATTTAACGACCGTTATACAAAATAAAATAAAAAGTAAAATAAATCTGTGTCTGATGATTGAGACTCATTTGTGTGTTTCAATGGTATAAAGAAGCAGTTTGAGAAACATTATGCAATGATCACGTTTCTGATTCTGAGGGAAAAAACACCACTCGTAATTTCCCGGTGCACAGGTGAACGACTATATTCGATGCACTTGTCTGCCAACTTTATTGGGTTTAGCCTGAGAAATATAGTATGCCAGTTTATAAACACATCTATTTATCTACCTATTTTAGTGAGTTGGACATGGCGTGCTGGCAATGGTGCCGTCGGACCTGCGTTTGTTTCCTGGACGATGAAGAGAAGCAGTCTATTGCTATTGACAAGGATATTCAGAGGATTCTCCGAAAGCAGAAGAAGAGGGAACGCAAAGAAATCAAAGTTATTTTACTCGGTAAGTAGCTCCATCTTCTGTCTTCCTTTCTATGGACTTGAAATCTATTATGTTTATTATAGCCCACAGAACGGTCATTGCTCACCAGTATCATTGCTGTCATTACAAAATGTGAAGTTTTTCTTCCTTCACTCTTTGGTCTAAGAACGTATTATTGTTGAATAAGGACAGACAACATGAACAGGAATTTGAAGCCTTCTTTTCACCCATTTAAATCCATGATGAGAACAGCCAAATTAGCCATTTATCTACAAAAACAAACAATGTTTTGAGAAAGAATGTATTATATTAGATAGGTTACTGAGGACAACAGGAATGGGAGTACAAAATCAATTTAGTGGGTAGGAATGCATGAGGTGTTGTGGTGGAATATTGACTCAGAAATATAACACTTTTACTCGAACCTATGAATTCAATATAGACTTTAATACAGAGTAGCAAAGCCGAGCCCTTCCATGGAAGGACTCCATTACAAACGTAACAGAGCCGAGCCCCTCCATGGAAGGACTCCATTACAAACGTAACAGAGCCGAGCCCCTCCATGGAAGGACTCCATTACAAACGTAACAGAGCCGAGCCCCTCCATGGAAGGAGTCCATTACAAACGTAACAGAGCTGAGCCCCTCCATGAAAAATACTAAATTCTCATATTACAGAGTCCTGCCTTTATAGGATTCTGTCTTTGCATAACGTATAGAGTCCCCTCCCTCTATATGAAAATAGCTTCCCTTGACCTTTCTCCATTATTATCTCTCCATCTCAGTTGTTGCTTGTTAACGCCCACATCTGACAGCTGTATAGGTTATAATGGTAGCAGGCCCTGGTCGTCCTATATGTTCCTTTCCTTTTATAGCCATTCTGTCTTAGCTCTTCAAAATATTGCCTAAATACTGCCTGCTAACATTGGAGTCCTGCACTAGATGACGTCATTTCTACATGCCAATGTAATTATTGGCTTGATGTTTTCTCAGCATAGCAACTGCACCTAGTTACATTGAATAATCTCCCACAGTGTACACTTAGATCTAGATTTAATCAGATTGTGTTAACCTGTGATAGAAGACACCTGCATAGCGGATGTTTTCAGGCAGGTCACTCAGGTGTATCACACAAGTCAGTATTAGACACCCATCCATGTCTGAGGATGTCTGGAGATGACTTGGGAACCGGCGACAAGGGACAACAGTGAGCGGTGTTACCTTCAAGTTGGCTTTTGTTTTGCTAGGGCGTAAAGCATCTGCCTATGGTTCCAAATGTTGTATGTTCGAATCCAGCAATAGAAAGTTGTTTTAAAATATTAGAGTTTTAAGCCTATCCCCAACCTTAACCCTTACCGTAACCATTCTGAGTCAATGCCTAACCTTAAGAATTCTGAGTTAATGCCTAAACTTAAAAATTTGCAGTTAATGCCTACATGTAACTTTGGAACGATACAGAGAAGTAACCAAACACTTCGAAATTTGAGGTTTGGAACAACTTCGAAATCTTATATTTGACTAACATTCTTCTGACCAAACCACATGACCTTTGTTTTTGAGGTGTTCCGAACAAGGTTAAGGGTAGAGAAAGCTTGTTGGACACTAAGAAAGCTTTGTTGTAGAGCATTTAACACAAAATCCGGGGAGGAGCCAGCTGAGTATAAGACTGTGTCATCTGCATATAAATGGATGAGAGAGCTTCCTACTGCCTGAGCTATGTTGTTGATGTAAATTGAAAAGAGTGTGGGGCCTAGGATTGAGCATTGGGGTACTCCCTTGGTGACAGGCAGTGGCTGAGACAGCAGATGTTCTGACTTTATACACTGCACTCTTTGAGAGAGGTAGTTAGTAAACCAGGCCAAAGACCCCTCAGAGACATCAATAATCCTTAGCTGGCCCACAAGAATGGAATGGTCTACTGTATCAAAAGCTTTGACCATGTCAATAGAAATAGCAGCACAATATTGCTTAGAATCAAGGGCAATGGTGACATCATTGAGGACCTTTAAGTTTGCAGTGACACATCCATAGCCTGAGCGGAAACAGATTGCATACCCGAGAGAATACTATAGACATGAAGAAAGCCAGTCAGTTGTTTATTGACAAGTTTTTCTAACACTTTTGATAAACAGGGCAAAATAGAAATATGCCTATAACAGCTAGAATCAGCTTGATCTCCCCTTTTAAATTAAGGATTAACCGTGGCTGCCTTCCAAGCAATGGGAACCTCCACAGAAAGGAGAGACAGGTTAAAAAGGTTGGAGATAGGCTTGGCAATGATAGGGGCAGCAACCTTAAAGAAGAAAGGGTCTAAACCATCTGACCCAGATGTTTTTCTGGAGTCAAGTTTAAGGAGCTCCTTTAGCACCTCGGACTCAGCGACTGCCTGCAGGGAGAAACTTTGTACCGGGGCAGGGGAAAAAGAGGTAAAGCATCATGGATAGTAGCATTAGAAGGGGTAGGAGATGAGGAAATGTTGGACGGGCAAGGAGGCATGGCTGAGTCAAATAGGAATCCTAACTTAATGAAGTGGTGATTAAAGAGCTCAGCCATGTGCTTCTTGTCAGTAACAACCACATCATCAACATTAAGGGACATGGGCAGGTGTGAGGAGGAGGGTTTATTCTCCATGTCTTTAACTGTTTTCCAGAACTTCTTGGGGTTAGACCCACAGAGAGAGAACTGCTCCTTAAAGTAAATAACTTTGGCCTTCCGGATAGCCTGAGTGCACTTATTTCTCATTTGCCTGAACGATAGCCAGTCAGCCTGAGTATGCGTGTGCCGAGTCTTTCGCCAAATGCAATTCTTGAGGTGGAGTAACTCTGCAAGATCACGGTCGAACTAGGGGCTGAACCTGTTTTTAATTCTCATTTTCTTTATGGGGGCGTGTTTGTTAACAATACCACTGAAAATATCAAAAAAGAAGGTCCAAGCGTCCTCCACAGAGGGAATTAAGCTAATTCTATACCATTTTACAGAGGCCAGTTTATGAAGGCAGGCTTGCTCATTAAAGTGTTTTAGCAAGCGTCTATGACAAATCAGGACAGGTCGTTTCACTGAGCAGCTATTACGAACACAGGCTGTAAAACAGTGATCACTAAGGTCATTGCAGAAAACACAAGACTGATACCTATCAGGATTATTTGTGAGGCTAACATAGGCTGCATGGGATTTCCATAGACATTAAAACCAGGGGGATTTCTCATAATGCGAATCCATGTAGCCAATGGCAAATGTCCTCTTTAGATATAATAATGCATAGATATTCCCCAGCAAACCAGGAACATTCCCAGAACATTAGCTAAGATTCCCATTATATTCAAGTTAGGGTTTTATCTAACATTAGGATTATAACATCCCAAAAACATTCAGAGAATGTTTTTGATCAAATCTATTTATTTATCAAAAATGTTTTACATGAAATATACTTGGAATGTTCTTGTAACATTCACAAAAATGTTGTAACAACCACCACAGAACATTCCCCAAAAGGGAGATCTTTTGTTGTTGTTGTATAACTTGTTTGGGGTAGGGGGCAGTATTTTCACGTCCGGATGAAAAGCGTGCCCAGAGTAAACTGCCTGCTACACAGGCCCAGAAGCTAGGATATGCATATTATTAGAAGATTTGGAGAGAAAACACTCTGACGTTTCTAAAACTGTTTGTATGATGTTTGTGAGTATAACAGAACTCATATGGCTAGCGAAAACCTGAGAAAGATCCAAGCAGGAAGTGGGAAATCTGAGGTTTGTAGTTTTTCAAGTGATTGCCTATCCAATATACAGTGTCTGTGGGGTCATATTGCACTTCCCAAGGCTTCCACTAGATGTCAACAGTCTTTAGAACGTTGTTTCAGGCTTCTACTGTGAATGGGGAGAGAATAAGAGCTATTGGAATCAGGTGTCTGGAAAATTGGCATGAGCTCAGTCATGCGTGCGGCCGTGAGAGCGAGCTGAGTTCCTTTTCATTTTTGAAGACAAAGGAGTTGTCCGGTTGGAATATTATTGAAGATTTATTATAAAAACATCTTAAAGATTGATTCTATACATCGTTTGACATGTTTCTACAAACTGTAATGCAACTTTTTTGACTTTTTGTCTGGCCTTGTGCATGCGCCTTCTGCATTTGGAATAGTGAACTGAACGTGCGAACAAAAAGGAGGTATTTGGACATAAATATGGACTTTATCGAAACAAAACAAACATTTATTGTGGAACTGGGAAGCCTGGGAGTGCATTCCGATGAAGATCATCAAAGGTAAGTGAATATTTATAATGCTATTTCTGACTTTTGTTGACTCCACAACATGGCGGGTATCTGTATGGATACTTTGCAACAGCAGGAAAATAATCCTGCAGCAACAGGAAATGTGAATTATTATGTGGATTACAAATTACTATACATTTTATTGTAGGGGTTTATACATTTTTCATAAGGGCAAATCAAGTCTGACATTTTAAAGTGGAAATGACAAACTTTGGAAACCTTTTTAAACCTTGCATACACTACAAGTTTGTAATTTCCTGTAGTACAGGAAACAAAAGAATGATCAAATTAAGATCCTGTATGTTACTTGTTAAATACATTTTTACTCCTAAATTTATTTAGGCTTACCATCACAAAGTGGTTGAATGCTTATTGATTTAAGACATTTTAGTTTTTCATTTGTAATTCATTTGTAAACATTTCTAAAAACATAATTCCACTTTGACATTATGGGGTATTGCGTGTTTCTTTTTGATGTTGTCTGTACTCAGATATGGCGAGCTTTGAAAGTCTGTCCTCAGATGAAGTGGTCCCAATGGATGTCCCAAGAGACTGCTGGCACATCCTTGTATGCCATGGGTTGTATGTGTACTTATGTTAGCAAAGGTTGTATACAACAATACAGTTAAAAGTCACACACAATGTAGGCTACAAACCTATTACAACTGGAGCAGACCAATCCTGCTCTTGGAGTTATGCTAGATGTGCAGGCATCTGTTCAAGCCCAGTACTAACACATCTGATACAACTTATCAAACCTAATGAGTTGATAATAATGTGTATTATTGCTGGGCTGGAATAGAAGTCTGCTCACCAGGTAGATCAGGGTGTGGAGCAAGGTTGGCCACCTCTGGTATGGACTAGTTTTTGTTCAACGGAAAGTATGCTTTAGTAATAATAGCCTACTTACTAAGATGTCTAACATGTACGAACAAGTTAACATATTTCAAAATGTACAAAAAAACTGAG
Source organism: Salmo trutta (assembly GCF_901001165.1). NCBI lineage: Eukaryota > Metazoa > Chordata > Actinopteri > Salmoniformes > Salmonidae > Salmo > Salmo trutta. Next base: position 52,729,510 of record NC_042960.1, on the reverse strand, counting down.
TTGATTCATTCAATGTTGATGTTCATTAATCACAGATCACAATTCTGCAATAAAAAGGGTGAAAGGGATCTGTCTTAAATTTGTCTGTGTTTCTGTGTTGCTTTTTCAAATTAGCATGAGCTTTTTGTCCAGTTGTGAGCTTTCCAATCTGTTTTATTTGATTGTCACTCTCTCAGGATATCAGCCATGTGAACCCATTTTGCAGCTTATTATATTGGCATGTATCACCAATGCAGCCATAGGCCTGCAGTATAATAACATTAGTGGCCTTATGGGCATGTGCAATGCGCCCTTGACATTGTATAATGTCTGGCAATATAATTGCTATCTGGTCCAATTTTGTCTAGTAGCCTGATAAACCATTTTGTCTGCTCAGCTAATTTATACAGTAAAAAAAGTTTAAAAAGACCAATACTCAACAAATTACTTGTCTACAAAGGATTCCTGCAATGTCATGCAATGTGGATTATAGGGCTAATAGCTACTAGACCGTAGGCTACTAGATGCACTAGAACAGGATAATACATTATATTTAAACCTCCTTGCTATAATCACGTTAAATTGGATGAAACTAGATCGAAACGGCATATGCATAATTCAATTGTCTTTATTACAATATGTAATGAAAGGTCACAATGAAAAATATTTAACAGATGTATCTAACTGCCTTGTTCTTAGAAATAACCACAATCCTAATAAATGCTACCGGTATGCATAAAAAACAAAGATACCATTATTTGTGTGTGTGTGTGTGTGTGTGTGTGTGTGTGTGTGTGTACACATTTTACTATAGTAAACCAACAAAAATTCAGAGAAGTGAGAACATTTTGCCGGTCCTCACTTGTAAAAAGGCTATTTTAGGCTTACGGGTTAGGTTTAGGGTTAAGAGTTGGGGTTAGGGTTTAAGGGTAAAGTTAGTGTTAAGGTTATTGTAAGGGTTAGGGGTAAGGGAAAATAGGATTTTGAATGGGAATCAATTATTGGTCCCCAAAAGTTCTCACAAGTATAGTAAGACGTGTGTGTGTGTGTGTGTGTGTGTGTGGGGGGGGGGGGGGTTACATTATTTTTATGGCCAATGTTTGCTTATTTAATTTTAATGTGTAGGAGAGTGTGTGGGACAGTGTGTGTGCACGATAGAGAGAGCATGTGTTTTACAACTGAGACGGGGGCCAGAGGACATCAGCAGTATCTTTTCAGTCCCAGGTGGATGTCATTCAAAAAGATGTCATTGCCGAGGGCAGTGAGATGATACCCATCCCTCAAAAATTGCCCTGGGTGACTGTGTTTTATGTCCGTGTGCTTTATTGCTGCTCCCCTCAATCCCCTGACAAAGACTGTCATCACGTTGCTGACCCAGATCCGTGCCTTGTTGATCTTCACTGGATGAGCATTCCTCCAATGCACGCGTTGATGCAGGAGTAGAGGATCTTCATTGACGGGAACTCTGCATGTAGACTCTGCATGTCTCTCTTCATTCTTCTAACCAGCTCCACAAACTTAAGCCTTCCTAAATCATTGTCCCCTGCATGTACAGGATGTACAACCAGGATGTCAGGAGCAGGCTGTTGCAGGAGCTGCCTTCTGAATGTTGGAAGGACACCACTCCAGCACATGCACTCTGTCAGAACTCTGTCCAAACCGGTTAGCACACCACACCACCTTAGGTGCATGTGCAAAGAGCCTCCTCTTAGCCTGCTGGTCCGTGATTGGTCTGTGTCAGAACGTGGTCCTGTGTGACGACAAATGTAGTAGTCAGAATGGATAAATATTTAATTAAATATCTTGATTTGGAGCGAACTTAATCATAATAAACACATTTTAGAGCCCAAAACACCTGTCAAAATTATTTTGGTTTAGCCTTTCTGGCGATCGTAATTTACATATGCTTTTTAGGGCAGACCATGGCTTTTGGTACCATGAGGTTGCTACGCAGGAGCCGACCAGCAGAGCTCATGACTTCACGCTCCAGACCAGACATGGGGGCAATGTTCCCTGAGCGCAAACTTGAACGTTGTGAAAATTCTGTGCAACTTCCAGCGCGCGTTTACTGTGAACACTGATGCTGTACCCACTTTAAGTTACAGTTATTAACAGTGGCCATGTAGGCTACTGTGGCTATTTGCTCATAATGTAGGCCTACCAGAGTGGCCTACCATCAAAAACAATGGAGAAAAAGCATCCCATAACATTTTAACATGAAAAAATTATATAATTCAGCCTACTGTAGCAGCCAATGTGGGTGCTAATTCCATGATACTTTTGAAAAAAACATGCAGGACTTCACATTTTATCCACTTGTCCTTCAGATTGAAAATGTTGTGTTGTTTGATGCAAGAAACCACTTGACAAAATAAAATGCATCATTATTCCCGTACCATTTAAAGAGAATCAGACAAATTATGCTACCCTCTGCCTATTGGCTACTTAGCTTATTCAAGCCTGTCATAAAATACAACACTGCCCCTTTAAGACAAAAATAATGCTCTTTACCTGACTCTCTTTTCAAACATGTCTAGAAATGTACACGTTTTGTGCTCTTTTAGGAAGCAATCACTCCCCTATTGCTGACTACAAATTATCTATAAGCTAAGAACTCACTAACTAGAAAAGAATATGAACAAAATGTGAACACGTGGCTACATGCAGCTCTCGCTTTGATCTCAAAACAAGCGCATCTACTCACAACCGCTAATGCTGTAAACACAGTCCAGTTCAAAGTAAATGGCACAGATCCATATATGGCAATGGTCTATTTGCATATTGGCCTACTGCTGCTCTGATTGTTTATGCTGCTCAGAGTACGGGCTGAGTAGTTTTATTTTTTATTTTACCTTTATTTAACCAGGTAGGCCAGTTGAGAACAAGTTCTCATTTACAACTGCGACCTGGCCAAGATAAAGTAAAGCAGTGCGACAAAAACAACAACACAGAGTTACACATAAACAAACGTACAGTCAAAAGGGTTGGAAGTGTTGACTTTGGGGATGACAAGTGCAATATACCTGCTGGAGTGCATGCTACAGGTGAGTGTTGCTGTGGTGACCAGTGAGCTGAGATAAGGTGGGGCTTTACCTAGCAAAGACTTATAGATGACCTGGAGCCAGTGGGTTTGGCGACGGATGTGTAGTGAGGGCCAGCCAACGAGAGCATACAGGTCGCAGTGGTGGGTAGTATATGGGGCTTTGGTGATAAAACGGATGGCACTGTGATAGACTACATCCAGTTTTCTGAGTAGAGTGTTGGGGGCTATTTTGTAAATGACATCGCCGAAGTCAAGGATTGGTAGGATAGTCAGTTTTACGAGGGTATGTTTGGCGGCATGAGTGAAGGAGGCTTTGTTTGCGAAATAGGAAGCCGATTCTACATTTAATTTTGGATTGGAGATGTTTAATATGAGTCTGGAAGGAGAGTTTACAGTTGCTGCAGGGGGTGCTGAGATGTTGGCCGGGGTAGGGGTTTCCAGGTGGAAAGCATGGCCAGCGTGGAAAAAATTACTTATTGAAATTATCGATTATTGTAGATTTATCGGTGGTGACAGTGTTTCCTATCCTCAGTGCAGTTGTCAGCTGGGAGGAAGTGCTCTTATTCTCCATGGACTTTAAAGTGTCCCAAATCTTTTTGGAATTAGTGCTACAGGAAGCAAATTTCTGTTTGAAAAAGCTAGCCTTAGCTTTCCTAACTGACTGAGTATATTGGTTCCTGACTTCCCTGAAAAGTTGCATATCGCTGGGGCTATTGGATGCTAATCCAGAACACCACAGGATGTTTTTGTGCTGGTCAAGGGCAGTCAAGTCTGGAGTGAACCAAGGGCTATATCTGTTCTTAGTTCTACATTTTTTGAATGGGGCATGCTTATTTAAGATGGAGAGGAAAGCACTTTTGAAGAGCAACCGGGCATCCTCTACTGACGGGATGAGGTCAATATCCTTCCAGGATACCCAGGCCAGGTCGAGTAGAAAGGCCTGCTCGCTGAAGTGTTTTAGGGAACGTTTGACAGTGGTGAGGGGTGGTCGTTTGACCGCGGACCCATTACGCACGCAGGCAATGAGTCAGTGATTGCTGAGATCCTGGTTGAAGACAGCAGAGGTGTATTTAGAGGGCAAGTTGGTCAGGATGATATCTAAGAGGGTGCCTGTGTTTACGGATTTAGGGTTGTACCTGGTAGGTTGCTTGATAATTTGTGTGAGATTGAGGGCATCTAGCTTAGATTGTAGGACGGCCGTGGTGTTAAGCATGTCCCAGTTTCGGTCACCTGACAGTATGAACTCTGAAGATAGATGGGGGGTGATCAATTCACATATGGTGTCCAGGGCACAGCTGGGGGCTGAAGGGGGTCTATAACAAGCGGCAACAGTGAGAGACTTGTTTCTGGAAAGGTGGATTTTTAAAAGTAGAAGCTCGGTTTGTTTGGGCACAGACCTGGATAGTATGACATAACTCTACAGGCTATGACAGAACTCTACAGGCTAGATTGTAACTCCGCCCCCTTTGGCAGTTCTATCTTGTCGGAAAATGTTATTGTTATGGATGGAAATTTCAGGATTTTTGGTGGCCTTCCTAAGCCAGCATTCAGACACGTCTAGGACATCTGGGTTGGCGGAGTGTGCTAAAGCAGTGAATAAAACAAACTTAGGGAGGAGGCTTCTAATATTAACATGCATGAAACCAATGCTTTTATGGTTACAGAAGTCAACAAATGAGAGTGCCTGGGGAGTGGGAGTGATGCTGGCGGCTGCAGGGCCTGGATTAACCTCTACATCACCAGGGGAACAGAGGAGGAGCAGGATAAGAGTACAACTAAAGGCTAAAAGAACTGCTTGTCTAGTGCGTTCGGAACAGAGAGTTAAAGGAGCAGGTTTCTGGGCGCGGAAGAATAAATTCAAGCCATAATGTACAGACAAGGGTATGGTAGAATGTGAGTACATTGGAGGTAAACCTAGGCATTGAGTGACGATGAGAGAGGTTTGTCTCTAGTGGCACCATTTAAGCCAGGTGCGGTCACCGCATGTATGGGGGTGGAACAAAAGGGCTAGCTAAGGCATATTGAGCAGGGCTGGAGGCTCTACAGTGAAATAAGACAACAATTACTAATCAAAACACCAATAGACAAGGCATATTGACATTACGGAGAGGCATGTGTAGCCGAGTGATCATAGGGTCCAGTGAGTAGCTAGGCGAGTTGGAGGCATGGCGATTCAGACAGCTAGCAGGCCAGGGTTAGCAGACTAGCAGATGGGCCTCAGGGGGACGTCGCAACGGGAGCCTGTTGAAACCCCGTCGGACGGTTCCGTTGGCAGACCAGTTGTGATGGATCGGCAGGGCTCCGTGTCAGCAGCATAGGGTCCAGGCCAATTGGCAAAAGAGGTATTGAAGCCCAGGAATTATCTGATGTATCTCTTTGGCTAGCTGGGAGATGGGCCTAACTGGTGCTTGCTTCGGGACAGAAACCCCCTCGGGCGGTTACGTCGGTAGACCAGTCGTGATGAATCGGCAGGGCTCCGTGTCGGTAGCAAAGGGTCCAGGCCAATTGGCAAAAGAGGTATTTGAAGCCCAGGAATTGCTTGATGGTGTGTCAGTCAGAGCATGTGAGTGGAGTGGAGCTTGGAAATGCCGCTCATCACTCATGGAGTGCACCATGTCCTTTCCAACCTCTCCGCTAAAAAATGCTCATTGATCAAAGGAAAAAAAATTGCAGCTCCAAATTCGCTCCAAGTGCGACACAATGGCTGGTAGGGACATAAAGCGCTCACCATTTAAACAACATTTTATTGTATTAAATCTTTATAGTCTATAAATTGTGCATATAGAATGTTACATACTGAGAATTAAATACAAATTTTAAACGAAAAATAACGTATTAGTGCCTTTCAGTTATAGAATTAATTTCTAGAAACATGAGTTTGGCCCGCCTGTGGCTTCAGGCTCATGTGAAGAGCAGGCCAGCAGCGAAGAATATCCTCTCCTCACTTGCAGAGCCACTGGGGATGCTAAACACCCTATTGGCCACTCTTGCCAGGCTGGGCAGAGATGCAGAGTTTTTCTTTTTTTCCAGCAGGCCTAAAGGTTTTTAGGCTCCTTGAACGTAGGAATATGCCAGGCATATTGGGCCAAAATCAACAATGGCCTATTGTATAGATAATAGAACAAAAATTTACGAAACGTCGAAGAGATCTGATTTTTAGTTAATAAATGCTTTGCTACAATGACACAATTAGTTATCTTCCCACCTCGTTCCTTTCTTTTAGCATGTGCACGTATTAAGTACACCATCATGCCTTGGGGATATGTGTCTTTTCAGATTCCACAATGATTCTTTAGTTGTGGACATTACATCACCACACTCCCAATCTTGCTCTCGGTCCTCATCTTTGTATGTCACCTTGATTTAGCACATGTGTGTTCTATCAGTTTCTTTCTGAAAATATTTTGCGAACTTCATGACAGTAGCTAAAGCAAGGGTCTATAGCAGCACACAAGTAGACTACAAATGCATGCTGGGCCGGGCAGGCCCTGAGCTCATGAAGTGAGCGCTACTGGAGGGAAATTGGAAGGTGAGAGAAGGCTGGCGCTCCATTCTTTGAGAACCTTGCTCCTCGCTCCAGTCAAATTGGGCATGCTCCGCTCCAGCTCCGCTCCACTCCCATTCACTGGTGTCAATGCAATAGAATCCTACTCCGATGTGTTCTGCCTACAACAAAATCTCTTGCATAGTTAGTTTTATTTCGGTATGTTGCATTGAAAGTGGCTAATATTACATTGATTCGATCACAATTGCCACAGTAAAGAGAAATGTTGAAAGTGTTAACAGGGAAAACTCTAGAAGTGGTCACCAACCTTTTCTGAGTCAAGATCACTTTCTGAGTCAAAATGCAAGCTGAGATTTAAATAATTTGCTTTCTATTTTAGTGGGCTGATGTTGCCTGCATCTGATGGTCTGTCTCAGCAGAGGGAGAGAGCAGCAGATTGAGGATCTGCCACTCAACAGCCCTCCGCTCTCCCTTTCCTCCACTGACAATAACCAAAAAGGGACACCGTCTTCAGCTGATGGCGAAACTCGAGTCACACCGCATTATTTCTGCCTCATGCACAAATTCATAGTGTTACTCCTATGAACATAGAAAGTGAAATATTCCTCGATATTAAAAAAGACCCAAGCCGCTAATAATAACAACAGAAGCCTACTGATCAACTTTCCTACTCATTCATTACTGCTTTAGTGCTTGTTGTAGCGCTGAGTGGAAATAGGAAGTAAGCGCATTTTATTGCTAATAAAAGTGTTGAATACAAAGTGTTGACAGTGCTGAGTAAGAACTTTAACATGAACTCACTCATAAAAGCAGCAGCTCATAGCTGTATTCGTTGACAGTCTCTCTCTAATCATAGTTTTAAACATTTTGAAATCTCACAGTATCAACTTTGCTGTAGATTTCTTATGCCTGCTACTTTACTGCAGACACGATAATCTGAGCCATCCGATTGGCCAGCGGTAGGCAATTGACTAGGAATGCCTTGGTGACCACTGCTCTAGAAAGTTGAGTGAAGTTCAATCTCGTCCTTCTATCTGTGGGCTGATATTTCTGCGTGTGGGGCCTGGTATAATGACAGGTGCCACTCTGGTTTTTACCAGAAGCGGTGCCTCCTCTTGACAACGCTTCACTTAATTTCATTTTAAATTTGCATAAAGTCGAGCAGAGCTCAACTTTTTGTACTGCTCCACTAGCAGGGTTCTCGCCGCTCATCTTCCCACAATCCCCCGCACATTTCTCTGTGTGCCTTAATTTGAAAATTAATGGGGGTGGAACTTCTGCTGAATTTGTTGTTTGACCTGAAAAGAGCCTCCGCTTGACAACTCTTCGCTGCAAAAGGCTGGCCGCTTCGAGGGCATAGCCATGAACATATTCTAGTAAGTATACATTTTGAAAATGAAAAAAATAAACAATGTACTATTTATTAGCTGCTAGCTAGCATAGGAAGGCCACTCTGTGTGGGTTAATGAGCTGCTAGCTAGCTAGCTAGCCAACTGTACATACTGTATAGCTAGCTAAGTGAAATATCATCAGCTAGCTAACTTCCTATTAGCTTGTTATCTTGATGTAGGCCTATATATCATTGTAAATTAAAAACACATGCTCCAAATGCATTTGTAGATAACAACAGCAATGGAAGAGGGTGAAAGGGTTTGCTGCTCCAGCTGTCAGAAAAGGGAAAGGACTACTAGTGCATTCTAAAAGTATTCAGACCCCTTCATTTTTTCCACATTTTGTTACGTTACAGCCTTGTTCTAAAATGGATTAAATAAATTAAAAATCCTCATCAATCTACACACAATATCCTATAATGACATAGTGAAAATATGTTTTTTGATTTTTTTTGCAAATGTATAAAAAACGGAAATACCTTATTTACATAAGTATTCAGACCCTTTGCTATGAGAGTCGAAAATTGAGCTCAAGTGCATCCTGTTTCCATTGATCCTCCTTGAGATGTTTCTACAACTTGATTGGAGTCCACCTGTGGTAAATTCAATTGATTGGACATGATTTGGAAAGGCACACACCTGTCTATATAAGGTCCCACAGTTGACAGTGCATGTCAGAGCAAAAACCAAGCCATGAGGTCAAAGGAATTGTCAGAAGAGCTCCGAGACAGGATTGTGTCGAGGCACAGATCTGAAGCCACTCCTCAGTTAAAGGCACATGACAGCCCACTTGGAGTTTGCCAAAAGGCACCTAAAGGACTCTCAGACCATGAGAAACAAGATTCTCTGGTCTGATGAAACCAAGATTGAACTCTTTGGCCTGATGAAAACCTGCTTCAGAGCGCTCTGGACCTCAGACTGGGGCGAAGGTTCACCTTTTCAACAGGACAACTCCCCTAAGCACACATTCAAGACAACGCAGGAATGGCTTTGGGACAAGTCTCTGAATGTCCTTGAGTGGCCCAGCCAGAGCCCGGACTTGAACCTGATCGAACATCTCTGGAGAGACCTGAAAATAGCTGTGCATTGAGGCTCCCCATACAACCTGACAGAGTTTGAGAGGATCTGCAGGAAAGAATGGGAGAAACTCCCCAAATACAGGTGTGCCAAGCTTGTTGCGTCATACCCAAGAAGACTCGAGGCTGTAATCGCTGCCAAAGGTGCTTCAACAAAGTAACGAGTAAAGGGTATGAATACTAATGTAAATGTGATATTTCAGTTTTTTATTTTTATAAATTTACAAACATTCTAAAAACCAGTTTTTTCTTTGTCATTATGGGGTATTATGTGTAGATTGATGAGGAACAAAACAATCTAATACATTTTTGAATAAGGCCGTAATGTAACAAAATGTGGAAAAAGTCAAGGGGTCTGAATACTTTCCGAATGTACTGTATATGGAAGGTAATTTTGAGGACATTATGAAAAGCTTCTCCAGTTATAGTCCCTAGAGAGGAAAAATATGAAGACAGTGAGATAATAGCAACATACTAGTCATGGTTGTCTTGCTAATTGTAATATAATGAATCCTGTTTCTTTTTGATGTTGTCTGTACTCAGATATGGCGAGCTTTGAAAGTCTGTCCTCAGATGAAGTGGTCCCAATGGATGTCCCAAGAGACTGCTGGCACATCCTTGTATGCCATGGGTTGTATGTGTACTTATGTTAGCAAAGGTTGTATACAACAATACAGTTAAAAGTCACACACAATGTAGGCTACAAACCTATTACAACTGGAGCAGACCAATCCTGCTCTTGGAGTTATGCTAGATGTGCAGGCATCTGTTCAAGCCCAGTACTAACACATCTGATACAACTTATCAAACCTAATGAGTTGATAATAATGTGTATTATTGCTGGGCTGGAATAGAAGTCTGCTCACCAGGTAGATCAGGGTGTGGAGCAAGGTTGGCCACCTCTGGTATGGACTAGTTTTTGTTCAACGGAAAGTATGCTTTAGTAATAATAGCCTACTTACTAAGATGTCTAACATGTACGAACAAGTTAACATATTTCAAAATGTACAAAAAAACTGAGTTGATTCATTCAATGTTGATGTTCATTAATCACAGATCACAATTCTGCAATAAAAAGGGGTGAAAGGGATCTGTCTTAAATTTGTCTGTGTTTCTGTGTTGCTTTTTCAAATTAGCATGAGCTTTTTGTCCAGTTGTGAGCTTTCCAATCTGTTTTATTTGATTGTCACTCTCTCAGGATATCAGCCATGTGAACCCATTTTGCAGCTTATTATATTGGCATGTATCACCAATGCAGCCATAGGCCTGCAGTATAATAACATTAGTGGCCTTATGGGCATGTGCAATGCGCCCTTGTCATTGTACATCTGAAGCAGAGAATAGCTAAACTCACACATTGTTTTAGGCACTAGTCTGGGAAATATTGCATTGAGAGACTTTTGTCCATAGATGCCGCATATCAAGTTTCTTGCAGATCGGTCATTCGATGCCAGAGGAGTAGCGTTTTAAGTGTTTTTCACAAAATGCGGAAAGACCATCATGCCGAACCTTATGGGTCCCTGAGGCAAATCTGTTCCTTGTAAGTAGAAGGACCAATGTACCGAATTTCATGACTAGGTTAAACGTTACCTTTCAAATTTTGCATTTTCAATGGCTTGTTATAGAGCCACCATCTGGCCAATCAATGTAATTTTGTAAATGCCAGATCTTTATGGTAAGACTCATCATTCACCCAAGTTTTGTCAAAATCGGGCCTGTGCTGTCTTGAGATATCACATGTGATGAACGTACGAATATACTAGCGGACGAAGACAGATCCACAGTCCCCTCCCAATTTCATCGTGGAGGACAATGATACCAGTAGATAATATATATGAGGCTAACCATAAGCCAGATTTTGTACATGATTTTTCTGACATATGAAATTGTTTAGTGCAAATCCAACACTTGTATTCTAGGTACAGTACTGTACATGAAAAAAAGGAGCTGACAATTTGTAGGCTAATTCAAATGTCAAAAAGGAAAATAATAGGGCATGGGAAGCATTGTAATTCTACCGTGTTTATTTGCTGAGAATTATTTTTGGATACAGTGACAAAATCAGAAGGTCAATGGGATGGAGGAGGATTGCAGAGGTTGTTGGTGTTGATGGTGGGTGAAGAGAGATTTGCACAACAATGTTTGCAAGTCAAAGACACAATTTCCTTTACCCAAAGTACACATTCATGTACATTTTACATGTAGGCCTAGGTATTTTATAGGAAGTGAGCTATAATAATCAACGTCATGACACAGGTATAATGAAAGAGCCATAACTAAGCTAAAATATATGAGGATCATAATGTTAAGATACCATAATCCAATTGGTAGCATATTACATGGGAAATTGAAGTGTTTAATTTACAATGTTATAATGTGTGTTACTGGTGAATTCTACACTTTGGTGGGCAAATTTCATAATTTAATTCAGTCAACACATTCACAAATGGTGGCTTTGATCACAGTTTTGAAGTTTAGGTTTAGTTCATAGCTAGCTAGCAGCACAAGCAAACGTTGTGCAAATCTCTCTTCGCCCACCATCAACACCAACAATCTCTGCAATCCTCCTCCATGCCATTGACCTTCTGATTTTGTCTCTGTATTCTAGCAAAATTACATCGTATAAAATTGGAAAACCAGAAACAGCGATGATTGGCTTTTCTCAATATATTTTTGGGGTTTTGCTTGCCCGGAACAAATGACAAGTTAAACTACAGTATGTTTCATGAACGGGAAGATTTTAAAGCAAACATCTGCTTCTCACTTGATTGGTTAACGGCAGTGGTGGCCGCGTGACATTTGCATAAGTTGAGCAGAGCTTAACCTTTTCAACTGATCCGGTAGCAGCATTCTCACATGCTCCCACACTAGCCCTGCACATTTCTCTGTGTGCCCTCGTTGAAAATGAATGATGCCACATCTGGTGAACTTCCTGTGTAACGGTGTGATTTAGGACCATGCGGACGTCTCCGAGCCCCCAAAAATGATGTCCCCCCCTCTTCTAAAACCTAAGTTGCGTCCCTGGAGTTCTATGCACATAATACTCTATCAAATAAAAACTCAACTATTTGAAGAAAGGGGAATAAAAGGCGAAGAACTAGAGAGATTATTAAATATTATTACATTTATTTATTAGCCTGCACATAAACCCAGCGTTTTGACCTGAAGCCTTTGCAAAGGGTACTTTGGACAGGACAAGTCAGATGTGGAATAAGTTTTCAAGTGTAATAACTGTATCATAACCAATTAATTAGGCTACAATAAACTACCATCCTGACTTGACGGTGGCCTAGGGCTGTTTCCTCTTATAGAAGGTTTGTCACTCAGCCTGGTCTCAGAGACTAGACGTATAGTAAACGTAAATTATGTTATGTCTACCCGTGAGTCCAGGTTATATCACTAGGCAAATGGCTGGTATCGCTTGAAAGCATGTGTGAGGTTTTGAATGTTTCCAAATGCAAATTCGAATGGTGTAATGATGACTCTGACTCTCTTCAGTGTATCAACAACTTATTGTAACATTGCATTGTTTAATCATCATCTGAGAAGTGGACATATTGTTCTCCTCTCTGACTGTCCACTGGGCTGTGTGTCCTCAGGCACGGGGGAGAGTGGGAAAACCACCTTCCTCAGACAGATGAGGATCATCCATGGAAGAGGCTTCTCTGAGGAGGAAAGACGGGACTTCGCCAAGCTCATCTACCAGAACATCTTCACAGCTGTGAAGGCTATGACCCGGGCCATGATTACCCTCAAACTGCCCTATGCCTACCCAGAGAATGAGGTCAGGGTCTGGTTACATACTGTTCAATCAAACTGGCCTAACCATGAGTGAAAGGCACCCTCTGTAGCATCTATCTATCTGCCCTCAGATGTATGACAGGTGGGTGCAGGATGTGGATGTCTCTGTCACCCAGCTGGACAGAGGCAATGTGGATGCCATCCGCCATCTCTGGGCCGACCCAGGCCTCCGGGTCTGCTACAGCCGCCGCAGCGAATACCAGCTGTTGGACTCGACAGAGTAGTGAGTACCACCAGTATGTCTTGGTCTCGCTCTCTGTCTCTGTCTTTTTCTCTCTCTGTCTCTCTCGCCGTGGGACAGATTTGCCCCAGGTGCAATATTTGCTAAGTTTGCACCTGCTTTTTTCAGTAGAGGCTAAAAAACTATGAAGTAGATGGTTTTTGCTTCCTTGGTAAGATGTACCTATGTAAATACAAAATGTTATACCTTAATAATCACAATGAATGAAAAAACGATTGTTTCATTCACAAAACTATGTCCCCATTGTACAGCACTGTGCATTGTATACTGTCCTTATCAACTGCAAAGTCCATGATGTCCATTGGAGGGGGCTAGTTCTCCACAAATAAATGTACAACCAGCTCTCAGCCATGTTAAAAACACATATTCACAAACAGCCATCTTGTCCGGCACCATTTGATTTCATTTTATAAATCAAATCATATAGCAGAGAGAACAGTCTATGGCTTGGGTGGCTGGAGTCTTTGACAATTTTTTGGGCCTTCCTCTGACACCGCCTGGTATAGAGGTCCTGGATGGCAGGGAGCTCGGCCCCAATGATGTACTGAGCCGTACTCACCAGCCTCTGTAGCGCCTTTTGGTCTGGTGCCTTGCAGTCCGTTCCAAGCGGTGATGCAGCCAGTCAAGATGCTCTCAATGGTGCAGCTGTATAACTTTTTGAGGATCTGAGGGCCCATGCCAAATCTTTTCAGCCTCCTGAGGGAGAAGAGGCGTTGTAGTGCCATCTTCACGACTGTGTGGGTGTGTGTGGACCATGTTAATTCCTTAGTGATGTGGACACTGAGGAACTTGAATCTCTCGACCCACTCCACTACAGCCCCATCAATGTCGATGTGGGCATGCTCGTCTCTCCTGTTCCTGTAGTCCATGATCAGCTCCATTGTCTTGCTGACGTTGAGGGAGAGGTTGTTGTCCTGGCACCACACTGCCATGTCTCTGACCTCCTCCCTATAGGCTGCCTCATCACCATCAGTGATCAGTACTACCACGTCATGTTGTCAGCAAACTTGAAGATGGTGTTGGAGTCATACGCAGCTACACAGTCGTGGGTGAACAGGGAGTAGGGGACTAAGCACAAACCCATGAGGGGCCCCCGTGTTGATGGTCAGCATGGCGGATGTGTTGTTGCATACCCTCACCGCCTTAGGGCAGACTGTCAGGAAGTCTAGGATCCAGTTGCAGAGGGAGGTGTTCAGTCACTGGGTCCTGAGCTTGGTGATGAGCATGGAGGGAACTATGGAGTTGAATGCTGAGCTGTAGTCAACGAACAGCATTCTTACATAGGTATTGCTTTTGTCCCGGTGGGTGAGGAGTGTAACACGGACTGCGTCATCTGTGGACACGGTCACAATACAGATCGTTTCTCAAAAGTATACTTTTTCACTTTCCACCCATTCTTGAAAGCTACCCGATAGTAAAGTTATTTTCCTTTTAGAATTAATTGACTAATTCAGTTGAAATTGAATAAATTGATACAGACAAAGTCAACAAGTTGATGTCAGAGTAAATGATGCATCACATTACGAGAAAATGAAATAGGCCTAATGTTGCACTGCTATCTGTCCCTGCCCGTCTCCCCTCCTGTCCTCTCTCTCCTTCTCCCTGCTCTCTCAGTATTTACTCAGCTAGCTCTGAGTCATTATAGCAGCTTGATAAGAAACATGCACACAGTCAGTCAACATCCAATTAATGACAGGTTGTGTCAACATAAACCATTAAAACAATAATCCCAACACAGTGGTAAGGACTCCATGTGCCTTTTTCTAATTTCACAGCTCAATTCCTTCCGCACGACTCAATTTGTGTTGATTGTTGTTGTATGTAACATCCAGTTGATATTACATGTCTCATGTACAGAATGAACTTGCTACTGCCATTGTCATTACCATGGGAAAGATAATTGTATCACATTTTTTTGTGTTCTCTGTCTTTCTTTGTCTGTTTCTCTCTCTTTTTTGCCCTCTCCCTCTTTCTCTGCTTCTGTCCTTTTCAGCTACATGACAAATCTGGACCGCATATCAGCCCCAGACTACATCCCCACAGCTCAGGACGTACTGCGAGTCCGATTCCCCACCACCGGCATCCATGACTACTCCTTCACTGTGGAGAAAATCACACTCAGGTGGCCACACCCTCACTCATATCACTCAGATCGCTCACCCTGGACTCACCCAGACTTCAAGGGAACTAATAGAACACCAGAGCTGCTGATGAGATTGTGGACTACGCTATAGGCTATCTTTGATATTGTCTGACTCTACCCTTGGCTGTTTGGGACACATTGGAATTACAAGCACATACAATCACATTACACAGAAAACTTGCTGAAAACATACACATTTATTTTTGTGCTTTTGAACATGGCGATGTCATTGTTTTTTACGAAACCTTTGTGTTATTAATATGAAAGTTCCAGCTGTGTTCAGGTGTGGTGTTTTTCACCACCCCTGTTGTGAAAGGTTGGACTGTAATTTGTCTCCGTAATCAGGCAGGCAGGATACAGTGGAATAGAAATGGTGAGGTATCAATTATGGCCTTTTTTAGAGCCAAATGCTCTATGAGGCTCATTTGCATGAGGACTTGGAAACTGTGAAAAACAGGTTTGATGTGTGACAGAAGGAGAGAGAAGAAATAAGTCTCGGTATACACAGGAGGATATTCCTCTCAGCCTTTCTCACAGTGTTAGCTACACCTCAGACACTTCTAGCTCATTAACAACTCTGACCAGCTGCCTCGTCGAGACAAGGCCCCTGCCATGCGTGGCATCACAAACACCTTATTGATAAAGGTGTGTGTGTGTGTGTGTGTGTGTGTGTGTGTGTGTGTGTGTGTGTGTGTGTGTGTGTGTGTGTGTGTGTGTGTGTGTGTGTGTGTGTGTGTGTGTGTGTGTGTGTGTGTGTGTGTGTGTGTGTGTGTGTGTGTGTGTTGAAAGATGCTCTAATAGGTGTTTCTAACTTTCTCTCTCTCTCTCTGGGTAGGATTGTGGATGTGGGTGGACAGAAGTCAGAGAGGCGGAAGTGGATCCATTGTTTTCAGGACGTCACATCCCTCATTTTCCTGGCTTCCCTCAGCGAGTACGACCAGGTCCTGGAGGAGAAAGAGACCGATGTGAGTACCTGTCTGTCTTTCTGTCTGATTGTCTCGGCCTGCTTGTCTGTCTTACACGCTGGCTGGCTGCCTGTCTCTCTGTCTGACTGGATGTCTGTCAATACCTGTCTAACTATCTGTCTGACTGCCTGCCTGCCTGCCTACCTGTCTGTTTATCCTCTGTGTTGTCCTTGGCCTTCATTTCATGGCATAGTTTGTATTTTGGTCTCAACCAAGTAAACATTGAAACCTCCGTTTTCTATCCAGAGGTTTTTCTTGCCATGGCCAACAGGTTTCACTGTTGCGTATCAAAACCTGCTGCCATACCACTATCTCTCCAACCCTCCCTCCCTCCTGACCAAGGCTCACTAAGCCGCTTATCTTTCCTGGCCACTTTTGAGTCTCTCTCTAAATTCATTAACCTTCACTGTGCCCCTGCCCCCATATTCTCTCCTCTCCCCCCTCTCCCACCTCTCCCTTCCCTCTCCCCCTATTAGAACCGTATGGAGGAGAGCTTGGCTCTGTTCTACACCACCATCCATTCCCCCTGGTTCCTCAACACCTCCATCATCCTCTTCCTTAACAAGACAGACATCCTTGCTGATAAGATCCAGGCGTCCGACCTGCAGAAGTACTTCCCAGGGTTCACAGGTAGGTTTACACACACACGTGCATGTGCGCACACACACACACACATCCCCTCCATCGAGGTAAATAGCAGTGTGATGGATCTAAACTCATAGTCACATCCTTTGGTGTTAGTTTTTCTTTCTCAGAGCGATGTAGTTAACTGTTGCTTCTGGCTGGAATAACAGAGACCTTATGACAGGGTTCCCCAACTGGCGGGTTTTTGCATTATTGTTGGACATGTAAAAAAAGACTAAAACCACCAGCAAATTAGCTCCAAGTGATTTTAGTTTTCGAAATCTGTTCCAAAGTATTCCCATGCATAATAGAGAGCTACTGTATATGTGATTGTGTACATAAGTAAGCAAGGTTTGGAATGATTGTTTTTGTCAAATATTATATCTGTTTGGGCTTCTTGTGGTTAGTTTTCAGTCTACAAATGATTTGTAATTATGTTCCAGCCCCCTGACCATCCACTCAAGAATCTAGTTGATGCCCTGCCTTATGATATTCAAAAAAAGTAGTTTAGAAAGTAATTTCAAACCTCTTTTGAAAGGGGTTTCATAGGGTGAGTTCTCACATAATGTAACGGTTGCCTTTAGAGAGAGCGGACCAAAACGCAGTGGAGTTAGTGTTCGTCATATTTAATTGAGAAAACGGACACTATACAATAAACAGACAACCAAAACAGTCCTGTCACGTTAAACACAGTAACACTAACAGAAACAATTACCCACAAAACCCCAACGGAAAAACATGCACTTATGTGTGACTCCCAATCAACAGCAACGAACTTCAGCTGTGCCTGATTTGGGAGCCACACACGGCCCAAAACAAAGAAATACAAACACAGAAACAGAACATAGAACGCCCACCCAATGTAACACCCTGGCCTAACCAAAATAAAGAACAAAAAACCCCTCTCTATTGCCAGGGCATTACAGTACCCCCCCCCCCCCCCCAAGGTGCGGACTCCGGCCGCAAAACCTGACACTGAAGGGGAGGGTCTGGGTGGGCCCTCTTACGGCGGCAGCTCAGGTGCGGGACGTAGCCTCTGCCCCACCCTTGGCGTCGCCCTCTTAGGTGGCGCACCTGGCCGCGCCGAAGGTCTGGCGGGCGACCCTTGTTGCGCCCGGCTGGCGGACGACCATTGTTGCGCCCGGCTGGCGGGCGGCGATGGCTGCACCCGGCTGGCGGGCGGCGATGGCTGCACCCGGCTGGCGGGCGGCGATGGCTGCACCCGGCTGGCGGGCGGCGATGGCTGCACCCGGCTGGCGGGCGGCGATGGCTGCACCGGGCAGACGGGGCGCGATGGCTGCACCGGGCAGACGGGGCACTCTGGCTGATCCGGGCAGACGGGGCACTCTGGCTGATCCGGGCAGACGGGGCACTCTGGCTGATCCGGGCAGACGGGGCACTCTGGCTGATCCGGGCAGACGGGGCACTCTGGCTGATCCGGGCAGACGGGGCACTCTGGCTGATCCGGGCAGACGGGGCACTCTGGCTGACCCGGGCAGACGGGGCACTCTGGCTGACCCGGGCAGACGGGGCACTCTGGCTGACCCGGGCAGACGGGGCACTCTGGCTGACCCGGGCAGACGGGGCACTCTGGCTGACCCGGGCAGACGGGGCACTCTGGCTGACCCGGGCAGACGGGGCACTCTGGCAGATCCGGCTCAGGATTCACCAGGCTGGGGAGACATGAGGGAGGCCTGGCTCTGGGCGCAGGCCCTGGACTCACCAGGCTGGGGAGACCCGCTGGAGGCCTGGTCTGAGGAGGCGGCACAGGAGAGACCAGGGTGGAGGGATCCACCGGAGGACTGGTACTTGGAGGCACGGGCTTGACCAGGATGAGGAGACCCACTGGAGGACTGGTCCGAGGAGGAGGCACGGGCTTGACCAGGATGAGGAGACCCACTGGAGGACTGGTCCGTGGAGGAGGCACAGGCTTGACCAGGATAGGGAGACCCACTGGAGGACTGGTCAGTGGAGGAGGCACAGGCTTGACCAGGATAGGGAGACCCACTGGAGGACTGGTCCGTGGAGGAGGCACGGGCTTGACCAGGATGGGAAGACATGCAGGAGGCCTGGTTCTGGGCGTAGGCACAGGACGTGCAGGGCTGGGAAGACATGCAGGAGGCCTGTTTCTGGGCGCAGGCACAGTCTTCACCAGACAACCAGCACGCACCTCAGGACGAGTATGGAGAGCTGCCTCAGGTGACATCATTTCCACGACACGCTCCATAGGGCGAATGCCGTGCCTTATGCACCAAACTAGCAGCTCTCTCATCTCTCTCTCCTTTAATTTCCCCATTAACTCCGTCACAGTCTCTGCCTCGTACCCCTCGCTCACCTCCAATGTCAGCCCGACTGCCTCTGGTTCCGACCTCGGCTTCGCCGACTGTCCCGTGTGCCCCCCCCCAAAAAAATTATTGGGGCTGCCTCTCATGCTCGTTGCGCTCTCTCTCCTCATAATATCGCCTCTCCGCTCTCGCCGTTTCAATCTCCCACTGCGGGAGGCGATAATCCCCAGCCTGAGTCCATGGTCCCTCTCCGTCCAGTATCTGTTCCCATGTCCACGAGTCCATCAAGCTGTTCTCCTGTTGCTCCTTCCACCTCCGCTGCTTGGTCCTGGTTTGGTGGGTAATTCTGTAACGGTTGCCTTTAGAGAGAGCGGACCAAAACGCAGCAGAGTTAGTGTTCGTCATATTTAATTGAGAAAACGGACACTATACCATACAAAACAATAAACAGACAACCAAAACAGTCCTGTCACGTTAAACACAGTAACACGAACAGAAAAAATTACCCACAAAACCCCAACGGAAAAACATGCACTTATGTGTGACTCCCAATCAACAGCAACAAACTTCAGCTGTGCCTGATTTGGGAGCCACACACGGCCCAAAACAAAGAAATACAAACACATAGAAACAGAACATAGAACGCCCACCCAATGTAACACCCTGACCTAACCAAAATAAAGAACAAAAAACCCCTCTCTATGGCCAGGGCGTTACACATGAATACATAACTATGCTGGCTATAGCAAAACCAGTAAACATAATGTTCTTTAAGTACCAAATCATTGTTTCTTAATGCAGGGATTATTGTTTCAGCAAGGGTTGAATGTGTGATTGATTTCATGTGTATGGTGTGGGTACATAGTTTACTAACGATGTGCCTCCACTGATGTGGAAGGAAGGTAGCCGAGCCTGTCTAGAGCTTCCCCACCACACTTCCACTCCTCCGGCATGTTGCCCATGGCAACTATAAATACCCTGCACTTTGCATCGCCAAGCCATCACTCCAGGGGGTTTGGGGAGACGTTACTCCTTCCTCCATAAACTCTCTGAATTTAAGTTTTGTTTATTGTCACATACACCGGATAGGTGCAGTGAAATGTGTTGTTTTACAGGGTCAGCCATAGTAGTACGGCGCCCCTGGAGCAAATTAGGTGCCATCAACAGATTTTTCACCTTGTCGGCTTGGGTATTCGAAACCAGCGACCTTTCGGTTATTGGTCCAACACTCTAACCGCTAGGCTACCTGACACCCTGAGGTTAGGTTCATCCATATTGGCCTTTTAATGTAAAGTTGCTATTTTAACGTTTTGTGCTATAACGTTGCGATGGTAACATTATGTGATGGTTGCCTGATTTTTATACTTCTGTACTATCTTGGGATTTTATCCTTTGCTATTCATCTTTGTTTCTATTGGCCTCCAATTTCTCTCTCCCATTTACCCACACCCCCTGACCTCTTCTCTCCCCTCTCTTTCTCTCCTCCCTCACTGTGGTTGTCTCCATCTCTTTCCTGCACCCTGTCCTCCCCCTCACCCCACACCTGAAGGAAAGCGACGTGACGCTCAGGATGCTATGAAGTATATCCAGAAGATGTATAAGCAGCAGACTCGCAGCCAGGACAAGGAGATCAGCAAGATGCTGTACCCCCACTTCACCTGCGCCACCGACACCAACAACATCTCCAATGTATTCAATGCCGTCAAGGACACGGTGCTCCTCAAGGCCCTCAGCGACTATGGGGTGATGTGATGGGCCTGGGGGCCCTCCTGTCCGGGGAGCAACACTCAACGAACACTCAGGGCTGAAGAGACTCTCCCCCGATCCCTTCCTCGCTCACTTTTCTTCTCTCTCCATCTCAGCGCCGGTGGGGATGCTTTCTGGCCAAACCTTCTTATTGTAGGAATGAATCTCAGACAGAATGGACTCCTGAACACACACGCGCGTGCTCGTGCGCACGCACACACGCACACGCACACGCACACACACACACACACACACACACACACACACACACACACACTACAGAATCTGATCATAGTTTTTCCCCCCCTCTGGTTGTTATTGTATAATGTTGTGTGTAAGGGCTTGGAGATGCCGTGCTCTACCAGTGCTTGAAACTGGACTAGAGATGTCATGATGTGCTGTGCCTCCATTATGTTAGTGATGACTTTAGCAGGGGGAGAGGAGAACTCTATAGCCCATATGTATCACCAACACCCCCGTGTTGATAGAAAAGGCCTCTGCTCTAGAGATCAGTACAAAAGCTTCCACTCTATCTGTGTGTTGAATGAATGCTACTGTACACGTGTTGTAGCCATTACATAACACATCATTTACACTAACAAGTTTACACTTATGAGAAGGTGCCACCAAAGAAGGCTTGTGTAACATTGTGTTTGGTTTGTCTTTTAATTTGTTTTATTGGTTGATAGCCGTATATTTCTCGCTGGATTCCAGGTGTGAGGTGTGATGAAGGTGGGAAATGTGAGAGTCGATGGGTTCCCCTGACACAGTATGTTATGCAATGATGTACTACACTGTTAGTATTCTTGGTTTGGTTCATTGTGGATGTTCTTGTCTCTTCCAATAATGTGCTTGCTTTTCGACCAATCACTACCTGCTATACATTGAGTTCATATGGGAACAACAATACCAGTGAATCAATACATCGCCCAACAAATCAGAGTCCTTAAAGGTATAATTCAATGTGTCATTTTGTAATTTGGGTGGTTTCCTTACCCTGTAGCAGTCTATGTACAAGGTATGACAGTAATCCATGCTTTGGTTTAGATTCCCTGGCACTGTTTCCACATGCAAATGTTTTAGCATTTGTGGCACAAATCCCATTCAAGTCATGGGACCGATTATTACCAATTTTTGCGCATCATGTTCAAATCATCTATAAGTGACTTTGGTGAGCTTCACAATACTTTAGGATGATTTGGACATAAATTATAATATTGGTCCCATGACTGATTTGTGCTACAAATGCTAAAATGTTGGCATTTGGAAAACGTGCAAGGGAAACTAAACCAAAGCATGGATTGCTGTCATACTGTATCTTGTACAATGTGTAATTTGGGTGAACTATCCCTTTAAGAGCAGGAGTCACGTACAGGGTTAATACTAGCTGGCAGGCATGCTGCTGTTGATGCTATTAGGTGGTTGAGGGAGGCCAGTAGAAATGAAAGCCTGGTATCCTGAGCGGTTCAAGTCCTGCTACTGTCTGATAGCTCCAAAAATCAACAGCAAAAAACAGAGTGTAGTTGGGATGTGAATGGTGATAGGCTACAGCCCACGGTAGGGCTTTGAGCGGTGGAGTTTCCTGATCATCTCTTCGAGGCTGCGCTGCGGAGTGTCATCAAAGGTTACACAGCAAAACAAGGATTTAATCATTGTATTGATTATAAACATCTCTTTATTCATCGTTGGCTAGCCCTTTTACTCTGGTCCCCATATCCATATTTATGTTGAGTCGATATTTAGCTCAGTATGCTCTGGCTGTGCTCAAATTGTTACTAGGCCGGTAGGATTTTATATTGGATTATATATTGGTGCAATTGAAGCGATATGGTCTCTATACATATGAGTGTAATATCCATCTCAATATGTGTGAGTGGAGCAGGGTGGAGTCTGTCTGATAATACAGGTATTAATATTCTAACGTGCGTGTGTGTGTGTGTGTGTGTGTGTGTGTGTGTGTGTGTGTGTGTGTGTGTGTGTGTGTGTGTGTGTGTGTGTGTGTGTGTGTGTGTGTGTGTGTGTGTGTGTGTGTGTGTGTGTGTGTGTGTGTGTGTGTGTGTGTGGGGGGGGGGGGGGGGGGGGGGAGGACTTCAAAGTCAGATTAAAACCTCTTCCATTTAATTGAATTCAGTAATGACAAATTGACATAGATCATACAGTGTGGTATGCATCTATTTTATCAAGATTTCAGAATGTTGCTTTGGGACAGTGTGAATAATGTATGCAGTATAAGGATTTGACCTGTGTTTTCTAACTTTTGACTCAAATTGTTTTTTTTGTAAAGGATTTGGGTCTGAATGTGCAACTACTGTAAAGCTATATACTGTATCTTCCCCTGCAGAACTGAACATACGTCCTGCTGTTGTGAAATATGAATTGTGTTCACCTTATTTTTATATTAGACAACCTCATTAACAGCTACAATGACTGGAGGTGTTGTATATCTTACAGACTTAAACATTGGGAGAACTATTTTTTGGTGCAAATATTTTATATAGATTTGGGAAGAATTTGGGGGAAATATTTTCAGATTAGATTAAAGTGATGTTTTGACAAAGATTCTGTTTTTGTGTTTTTCTTCAGACTATGGTACTCATGGGAAATGTAGTGTACTGCTGCATGGCTTGCCTTGTTGATATAGCTTCCTGTCACTTATGACTCCAAGGGGGAGGGGCTTAGCTTAACCTGCTCTTTTTCAAATAGTCATACAGGATCTTTAACCTGCCATTTATCATTTCAATAAACCCCTGTGTGCTTAAGGTGTGGCCCGAGAGAGAACCTGTAAGGACAGGTGTGTGGGTCCACAAACAGACAGCTGGCTTTGGATTTTATATTGGTGCAATTTAAGTGATATGGTCTCTGTACATATGAGTGTAATATCCATCTCAATATGTGTGTATGTATAAGATGGCACCAGAGAAGAAGGCTGAAGTTTTACGTGCTCCTATCCAATTGTGTTTTTTGTTTGTTTCTTCGCGTTGTTTGTAACTTATTTTTTTACTTATTTTGTTGCTGCTACCGTCTCTTTATGACCGAAAATAACTTTGGGACATCAGAACTGCGATTACTCACCGCGGACTAGCAGAATCATTTTTTTCCTTTAACGAGTCCGACGAGCTGATGTGAATGACATACTGCTTTCCCGGGAACAGGCCCAGATCTGAGAATTCGTAGGCGATCGAATAAACCCCCACTGCCTTCCATTCAGCTAGCAAACGTGTAATCTTTGAAAAATAAAATCAATGACCTATGCGCAGATTAAAATAACAGGACATTCAAAACTGCAATATCTTATGCTTCACGGAGTCATGGCTGAACGACGACATTATCAACATACAGCTGGCTGGTTATACGCTGTATCGGTAGGATAGAACAGCGGAATCTGGTAAGACAAGGTGCGGCGGACTATGTATTTTTGTAAATAACAGCTGGTGCACGATATCTAAGGAAGTCTCAAGGTTTTGCTTGCCTGAGGTAGAGTATCTCATGATAAGCTGTAGACCACACTATCTACCTAGAGAGTATTCATCTGTATTTTTCGTAGCTGTCTACGTACCACCACAGACTGAGGCCGGCACTAAGTCCGCACTCAATGAGCTGTTTTCTGCCTTAAGCAAACAGAAAAACGCTCACTCAGAGGCGGCGCTCCTAGTGGCCAGGGACTTAAATTCAGGGAAACATAAATCAGTCTTACCAAATTTCTATCAGCATTTTAAATGTGAAACCAGAGGGAAAAAAAACTCTGGACCACCTTTACTCCACACACAGAGACGCATAAAAAGCTCTCCCTCGCCTTCCATTTGGCAAATCTGACCATAATTCTATCCTTTTGATTCCTGCTTACAAGCAAAAATTAAAGCAGGAAGCACCAGTGACTCGATCAATAAAAAAGTGCTCAGATGAAGCAGATGCTAAGCCACAGGACTGTTTTTCTAGCACAGACTGGAATATGTTCCGGGATTCCTCTGATGGCATAGAGGAGTACACCACATCAGTCATTGGCTTCATCAATAAGTGCACTGATGACATCTTCCCCACAGTGACCGTATGTACATACCCTAACCAGAAGCAATGGATTACAGGCAACATTCGCACTGAGCTAAAGGCTAGAGCTTTCAAGGAAATGGACTCTAACCCGGAAGCTTATAAGAAATCCCACTAAACGATATCATAACCGCCATTGATAAGAGACATTACTGTGCAGCCGTATTCATCGACCTGGCCAAGGCTTTCGACTCTGTCAATCACAACATTCTTATTGGCAGACTCAACAGCCTTGCTTTCTCAAATGATTGCCTCGCCTGGTTCACCAACTACTTTTCTGATATAGTTGTGTGTCAGATCGGAGGGCCTGTTGTCCGAACCTCTGGCAGTCTCTATGGGGGTGCCACAGGGTTCAATTCTCGGGCCAACTCTCTTCTCTGTATACATCAATGATGTCGCTCTTGCTGCTGGTGATTCTCTGATCCACCTCTACGCAGACGACACCATTCTGTATACCTCTGGCCCTTCTTTAGACACTGTGTTAACTAACCTCCAGACGAGCTTCAATGCCATACAACTCTCCTTCTGTGGCCTCCAACTGCTCTTAAATGCAAGTAAAACTAAATGCATGCTCTTCAACCGATCGCTCCCCGCACCTGCCCGCCCATCCAGCATCACTACTCTGGACGGTTCTGTTTTAGAATATGTGGACAACTACAAATACCTAGGTGTCTGGTTAGACTGTAAACTCTCTTTCCAGACTCACATTAACCATCTCCAATCCAAAATAAATCTACAATCGGCTTCCTATTTCGGAACAAAGAATCCTTCACTCATGCTGCCAAACATACCCTTGTAAAACTGACCATCCTACCGATCCTCGACTTCGGCGATGTCATTTACAAAATAGCCTCCAACACTCTACTCAACAAATTGGATAGAGTCTATCACAGTGCCATCCATTTTGTCTCCAAAGCCCCATATACTACCCAGCACTGCGACCTGTACACTCTCATTGGCTGGCCCTCGCTTCATATCCGCCGCCAAACCCACTGGCTCCAGGTCATCTACAAGTCTCTGCTAGGTAAAGCCCCGCCTTATCTCAGCTCACTGGTCACCATAGCAGCACCCACCCGTAGCACGCGCTCCAGCAGGTATATCTCACTGGTCACCCCCAAAGCCAATTCTTCCTTTGGCCGCCTTTCCTTCCAGTTCTCTGCTGCCAATGACTGAAACGAACTGCAAAAATCACTGAAGCTGGAGACTCATATCTCCCTCACTAACTTTAAGCACCAGCTGTCAAAGCAGCTCACAGATCACTGCACCTGTACATAGCCCATCTGTAAATAGCCCATCCAACTACCTCATCCCCATACTGTATTTATTTATTTATCTTGCTCCTTTGCACCCCAGTATCTCTACTTGCACATTCATCTTCTGCACATCTACCATTCCAGTGTTTAATTGCTATATTGTAATTACTTTACCACCATGGCCTATTTATTGCCTTACCTCCCTTATCTACCTCATTTGCACACACTGTATATAGACTTTTTCTACTGTATTATTGACTGTATGTTTGTTTATTCCATGTGTAACTCTGTGTTGTTGTATGTATCGAACTGCTTTGCTTTATCTTGGCCAGGTCGCGGTTGTAAATGAGAACTTATTCTCAACTAGCCTACCTGGTTAAATAAAGGTGAAATAAATAAATAAATATGCCCTCCGACGAACCATCAAACAGCCAAAGTGTCAATACAGGACTAAGATCGAATCGTACTACACCGGCTCTGACGCTCGTCAGATGTGACAGGGCTTGCAAACCATTACAGACTACAAAGGGAAGCACAGCCGAGAGCTGCCCAGTGACACGAGCTTACCAGACGAGCTAAACTACTTCTATGCTCACTTCGAGGCAAATAATATTAAAACATGCATGAGAGCACCAGCTGTTCCGGAAGAACGCGTGATCACGCTCTCCGCAGCCGATGTCAGTAAGACCTTTAAACAGGTCAACATTCACAAGGCTGCAGGGGCAGATGGATTACCAGGACATGTACTGTGAGTATGCGCTGACCAACTGGCAAGTGTCTTCACTGACATTTTCAACCTCTCCTTGTCCGAGTCTGTATACCAACATATTTTAAGCAGACCACCATAGTCCCTGTACCCAAGAACACTAAGGTAACCAGCCAAAATTACTACCGACCCGTAGCACTCATGTCTGTAGCCATGAAGTGCTTTGAAAGGCTAGTCAGGACTCAGAATAGCCTATTCAGGAGTTCAGTGAAACAAAATCTCATTGATTGAGACAAGTCAGTGAACCCTTACGAAAAAAGATTGCAGTCAGAGTGCAGTATAACTGCAGTATAAGTGCAGTATGCTGCAAATACTGCGTCCAAAATAACAGTTTTTTTACTGCAGTAATTTTGCAGTGTAACTGCCATTAGAGTGCAGTATAACTGCAGTTCGACGGCAGTACACTAGAGTTATTCAACAATTGCATGCGTCCAAAATACCACAGTCGACTGCAGTTATTGCACTATTACTGCCGTTTCAAAACTGCAATCTTTTTTGTAAGGGAAGTCACAGGTTTTTGGTCAGGAGTAGGCCTAGGCTCTAAGTGACTGCGAGTGAAGAGCAAAATAATCAACTTGTTAAACTACATAACATGATGGCAAAATGTTCTTATAAATGAGCCAACTAGACAAGATGATAATGAGCAGCACTCAACTCAATTTAGCTAACAATCCCCCAGGCTTATTGCTGAAGCCTAACCAATATCCAAACGGAGATTCAGTGAAAACAAAAATCTGACATTGATTTATCAAGAAGAGACCCTACACTTAGCTGAAAGCAACGCAATGGCCCTGACCCAATCAAAACAATGCTAAAATTATCATCTAGCTTACTACATGCGGGTAGGCTGCTTCAACAATTGGATGACTTTGGGAGTTTTAGTAAGCAACAATGTAATGCATGCCTTCAATTGTACCAGCCTAATTTATTCCAATAATTTCGTAACTCAGTGATATTTATTCCCACAGTAATTCGTAGTGGTGGGCTATGTGAAAAGATGGGAGAAGTGACATGCCTCGCAACGTTTAGAACTGCCAGGGGGATGGTTAACTGCCGCTGCCTAGCAACCATCAATAGTTTAAGAGCGTAGTGAGTGCCGCTGCCGCCTCAACATTACGGCTCTGTTTCATACTAAGCCGTAGTCAAAAGTTTACCGAAATGATTACTAGGTTATTAGGTGTAAAGAAAAGTTTCGGCTTTGATACCAGCAATACCTTAAAGATAAGGAAAAGATGGAAGAAATTAAGGTATTACGTGAATGTGTGTGTGTGTGTGTGTGTGTGTGTGTGTGTGTGTGTGTTTGTGCGTCAGAGGAGGCTGGTGGGTTGAGCTATAGGAGGACTGGCTCATTTGAATGGCTGGAATGGAATTAATGGAACGTATCAAATACATGGAAACCATGTTTGACTCCATTCCATGTATTCCACTGCAGCCATTGCAATGGGTCCGTCCTTCTATAGCTCCTCCCACCAGCCTCCACTGGTGTGCATGTAGGCCGGGGGTTTTAATAAAAGGGAAATAGTCACAGTGCAATGTCAGCGCAGAGCTGCTTCGTCACACACATATAAATAGTTCATCTTTCATACATTGCCAAAAGTACCACTGACATGAGATGATTTTGGCATATTCATGGCTGCCTGACATTTAAGGAGATTGATTTGTCTACTATGGCTGCAGTGCAAGCAGAAACCTCATGTCTGTAGTGCAAGCAGAGGCATCATGCCCATAGGGGGCACTGGGGCACGTGCCCCCTCAGATTTGTCTTCTTTTTTTTTTTAAGAAGAAAAAAATTATATAAGACTATTTTTGTTGTTGTTGTTTCTCTGTAATACTATTAGCCACCTAGCAATATTATTAAGTTAGCTTTAGCTAGCCCAATCTCCCAACCTCATAACTAGCTACCAAGAAGCCATTTCAGGCTCTCAATCAAGTTAGAGTAGCTATAGCTTGTTGAACTGTCTAAAGTGGCATGCCTGCTGGCAAGATTGGTAGACTTTAGAAAAGCAAGCGATTACTAAATGTACTGAATCAGACTCACATTCCTTTCAATCGTTTACCCAGATTTTAGCAAAGATGCAGAGAAACATATTTATTTTCTAAAAAAAAAAAAAAAAAACACCGGTCAGGAGGATATACACAGCTCAAGAGGTATGCTTAGATATGCAGAAAAATAAACATATTTGCTTTACATAGAATTAAGTATAATGATTATGGCTCTAGATGTCAGGAAAAGCTGTTTCAGGTGTTTTTTTGGGGGGGGGGTTAGCTCACCAACCCCCCCACCCACCCATCCTAACGTACTTTGTGCCCCATCAGATTTTTGGGGTGCATGAGTGCAAGCTAGACTGGGATTTATAAATAAGGTGGATTTGATAGCAGGTGGGATGTACACAGCTAACTCATGAAGATATATCTGTTTTTGTGAACATCACACTGACACACACACATACGCACATTCATCTTCTCCTGAAATACCATTGCTATTGATTGATCCCTCTTGGAGCCAAAACTAAGCACACACACACATGACACAACCTTTTCCTAGCTCCCCTGTGTAGTGATGAAAGGCCTGTGTGAGGATTCCCCTCATCTTTTTCATCCCTAGCCGCACAGAACACCCTTCTAGAACACAGGTATCTTTGTGATGTGTTGTAGAGAGAAGAGGTAATAGCTCTGGCTGTTTGAGGTCTGGCTGTTTGCTGCCTTGTGGTTGTCTGTGTATTTCTGTGGGTATGCTGCTGTAGACTGGACAAGCTGATAAGAAACAGTCAAAGCCTCCCATCTTCATTAATGTCTCTCAAAGCAGATACACAGAGCATCAATCAGCTTGATAAACAATATTCTTCAAGAAAATGATATATCCTTTCAAATATTATTCTTGCTAATTGATAGAAATACAATTCTTAGACTGAAAAATTGCTATTTGTAGATATTGTAAATATTCTCCATTCAACCCCACAAAATAGCATTTGAGATCATTTCCACAGTGAAGCAAATAAGCTTTTCTTCCACATATCTTTTTTCTATCATTTTCAGTGAATGTAAGAAAATTAAAAAATTGTTATCAACACCCAAAATGAATCAATTTGGCAGCATGGAATCAGCGCTGTGCTCTAGCCTTGGATACACCAGCTGGCTTGAGCTTTTCTACCGGGGCTTACCCCTCACCGAGACCAGAGCTGGCCTGCAGAGTGACGGAGAGCAAGGGGGAGTGGGAGGAACATCCATCTGAATACCCTGCACTGATAATCAACCAGAAGCAGCTCAGTCTTTTGTTGACTAGGAGTCCAAGCCACGCAAAAGACAGGCTGTATGTCAATAACCAATTACTGGCACAGCTGTTCCTCCATTGTTCCTCCTCTGAGCAGGAACAAAACCCCACTGAAACACCATCTTTAGAAAGAAAATCTTCTCTTCTAATCGTTTCCAAAAGGTCTTGCTAGACCTTGTCCATCTACTAATACCCCCTTCTTTGTTTCTTCTATTCTCCTTATATGGAGCCAAGCCTATTTATTTCACCTTTATTTAAACTAGGCAAGTCAGTTAAGAACAACTTCTTATTTACAATGACGGCCTACACCGGCCAAACCCGGACGACGATGGGCCAATTGTGTGCTGCCCTATGGGACTCCCAATCATGGCTGGTTGTGATACTCTAGATTCGAACCAGGGTGTCTGTAGTGATGCCTCTGTGCCACTGTGCCACTCAGGAGCCTATCAGGTAATTTTGTTTTGTTGTGGTACTTTTCTTCACCCCCTCTGCTCTGCAACATCAGTTGGAACTGCGTTAATTAAATAGAGAGAAAGGGCTGTGGGCCCTGGTTTATTAATGTGGAGGAACAGCGCTTCAAACTAAACTCAAAATGTTCCCAATTAAAATGAAGATGAATTGCAGCCCCTAGTCCCCTATTGCGCCTCTGTGGCTGAACCTCTGAGTGGGTCTCCAATCTACTGCCGTTCAGACAGGCCATTAAAATCCTTAAGAGTCTAATGATGCACCCGTGCGTCAATCTGATTTACATAATTTAAAAAATCCACATCAAAATCCATCAGTTTAAGCTAGAGGTATGTTTTTTTGCATGGGCTGCGTCTCAATTTGCTACATCCACCTATGTCGGCCTTCCGCATCTGCGGTGGAAAGTGGCAAAGCTACAGCTATAGCTTCAACTGGAATGCTTTTCCAACAGTCTTGAAGGAGTTCCCACATATGCTGAGCACTTGTTGGCTGCTTTTCCTTCACTCTGTGGTCCAACTCATCCCAAACCATCTCAATTGGGTTGAGGTTGGTTGATTGTGGAGGCAAGGTCATCTGATGCAGCACTCCATCACTCTCCTTCTTGGTCAAATAGCCATTACACAGCCTGCAGGTGTGTTGGGTCATTGTCCTATTGAAAAAGAAATGATAGTCCCACTAAGCACAAACCAAATGGGATGGCGTTTCGCTGCAGAATGCTGTGGTAGATATGCTGGTTAAGTAAGGCTTGAATTCTTAATAAATCACTGACAGTATCACCAGCAAAGCACCATCACACCATCACAATTCCTCCTCCATACTTCACGGTGGGAACTAAACATGCAGAGATCATCTGTTCACCTACTCTGCGTCTCACAAAAACACAGAGGTTGGAACCAAAAATCTCAAATTTGGACTCATCAGACCAAAGGACAGATTTCCACCGGCTAATGTCCATTGGTCGTGTTTTTTGGCCCAAGCAAGTCTCTTCTTCTTATTGGTGTCCTTTAGTAGTGGTTTCTTTGCAGCAATTCGACCATGAAGACCTGATTCACAAAGTCTCCTCTGAACAGTTGATGTTGAGATGTGTCTGTTACTTGAACTCTGTGAAGCATTTATTTGGACTGCAATTTGAGGCTGGTAACTCTAATGAACTTATCCTCTGCAGCAGATGGAACTCTGGGTCTTCCTTTCCTGGGGGTCCTCATGAGAGCCAGTTTCATCATAGCGTTTGATGGTTTTTGGGACTGCACTTGTAGAAACTTTCAAAGATCTTGAAATGTTCCTGATTGACTGACCTTCATGTCTTAAAGTAATGATGGACTGTCATTTCTCTTTGCTTATTTGAGTTGTTCTTGCCATAATATGGACTTGGTCTTTTATCAAATAGGTTCTATCTTCTGTATACCCCCTACCTTATCTGTAACGAGTGCACTGAGAGTCGGGAAGCAAGTTCAGGGAGTGAGTGTTATAATAAATAAATGAAACAATTAACACGTAACACAAACAACGCACCGACATGAAAACAGAGTCAATAACACCTGAGGAAAGAACCAAGGGGAGTGACATATACAGAAGATAATCAAGGAGGTGATGGAGTCCAGGTGAGTGTCAAGAGACAATGGTGACAGGTGTGTGGGATAATCAGCAGCCTGATGACCTAGAGGCCGGAGAGGGAGTATACACGTGACACTATCTTCTGTATACCACCGCTACCTGGTCACAACACAACTGATTAGCTCAAATGCATTAAGAAGGAAAATAATTCCACAAATTAACTCTTAACAAGGCACACCTGTTAATTGAAATGCATTCCATGTGACTACCTCATGAAGCTGGTTGAGAGAATGCCAAGAGTGTGCAAAGCTGTCATCAAGGCAAAGGGTGGCTACTTGCGTGTCGAAAGTAAACTGCCTGTTACTCAGGCCCAGAAGCCAGGATATGCATATAATTGGTACCATTGGATAGAAAGCACTTTGAACTTTGTAGAAATGTTAAAATAATGTACGAGACTATAACATTATTGATATGGTAGGAGAAAATCCAAAGAAAAACCAACAGGAATGTTTTTTTTTTAGATCCCATTCTCTTACAATGGAACGCTATGGGTCCATTGCAATTCCAGCTCACAGATTGCAATTCCTATGGCTTACACTAAATGTCAACAGTCTCAGGCTTGTTTCTTCCAAAATGAGGAAGAATTTTGAGTTTTGGTACTGGGGATCACAGTTGGAAATCAGTCTGTGGGCGCGCGACGAAGAGGACGCGCACTTGATAATTTTATTTTTCTATTGAACATACTTCTTTCCGTATGAAATATTATAGTTTAATTACATTTTAGGGTACCTGAGGATTACTTAGAAACTTAGTTTGACTTGTTTTAACCTCTCTGGGGTATGTGGGACGCTAGCGTCCCACCCGCGGGACACACTATTCAACAGCCAGTGAAATAGCAGGGCGGCAAATTCAAAACAACAAAAATCTCATAATTCAAATTTCTCAAACATACAACAATTATGTCCCATTTTAAAGATACACTTCTCGTTAATCCAACCACAGTGTCCGATTTCAAAAAGGCTTTACGGCGAAAGCATAACATTAGATTATGTTAGGACAGCGCCGAGACAAGAAAAACCACACAGCCATTTTCCAAGCAAGGAGAGGCGTCACAAAAACCAGAAATACAGCTAAAATGAATCACTAACCTTTGATGATCTTCATCAGATGGCACTCACAGGACTTCAAATAGCTTAATGATCCATGTTATGACCATCTTAAAACAATCCCTCCCAGCTCTGCTCTAATATACAGTGCATTCGGAAAGTATTCAGACCCATTCACTTTTTCCACATTTTGTTAAGTTACAGCATTATTCTAAAATTGATTAAATTATTTGTTTTACTCATCAATATACACACAACACCTCATAATAACAAAGTTCTAACGGTTCCGTAACTACAGACACTGGGAGACGGGAAGCAAGTGCAGGGTGAGGTTTTAATAATGAACAGACATGAAACTAAACAAGAACAGCGTCTGGACAAGAGAAACAAAACAACATCAATGCAGACACAGGAATGAAACTGAGGAAGTGACAGATATTGGGGAGGCAATCAATGATGTGATGGAGTCCAGGTGAGTCCAATGAAGCGCTGGTGACAGGTGTGCATAATGATGAGCAGCCTGGTGACCTCGAGTGCCAGAGAGGGGGAGCGGGAGCAGTCGTGACAAAAGTGAACAGCTTTTTAGACATTTTAGCAAATTTACTAACAATAAAAAACAGAAATAACTTATTTACATAAGTATTCAGACCCTTTGCTATGAGACTCGAAATTTAGCTCAGGTGCATCCTGTTTCCATTGATCATCCTTGAGATGTTTCTACAACTTGATTGGAGTCCACCTGTGGTAAATTCAATTGATTGGACATGACTTGGAAAGGTAAACACCTGTCTATATAAGGTTCCACAGTTGACAGTGCATGTCAGAGCAAAAACCAAGCCATGAGGTCGAAGGAATTATTCGTAGAGCTCCGAGACAGGATTTTGTTGAGGCATAGATCTGGGGAAAAATACCAAAAACATTCTGCAGCATTGAGGGTCCCCAAGAACACAGTGACCTCCATCATTCTTAAATGGAAGAAGTTTGGAACCCCCAAGACTCCTCCTAGAGCTGGCCGTCCGGCCAAACTGAGCAATCGGGCGAAGGGCCTTGGTCAGGGAGGTGACCAAGAACCCGATGGTCACTCTGACAGATCTCCAGAGTTCCTCTGTGGAGATGGGAGAACCTACTAGAAGAACAACCATCTCTGCAGCATTCCACCAATCAGTCCTTTATGGTAGTGGCCAGACTGAGCCACTCCTCAGTAAAAGGCACATGACAGCCTGCTTGGAGTTTGCCAAAAGGCACCTAAAGGACTCGCAGACCATGAGAAACAAGATTCTCTGGTCTGATGAAACCAAGATTGAACTCTTTGGCCTGAATGCCAAGCATCACGTCTGGAGGAAACCTGGCACCATCCCAATGGTGAAACATGATGGTGTCAGCATCCTGCTATAGCAATGTTTTTCAGTGGCAGGGACTGGGAGACTAGTAAGGATCGAGGGAAAGATGAACAGATCAAAGTACAGAGAGATTCTTGATGAAAACCTGCTCCAGAGCGCTCAGGACCTCAGACTGGGGCAAAGATTCACCTTTCAACAGGACAATGACCCTCAGCACACAGCCAAGACAACGCAGGAGTGGCTTTGAGACAAGTCTCTGAATGTCCTTGAGTAGCCCAGCCAGGAAAGAATACTTTCCGAATGTACTGTATATGTCTGATCCTAGGGCTGTGGGAACACAACATCAGGACACCTCCAGTCGGCAAACAGTATATTTGTCTGCAGTGTGTTATAAGAGATTATATATGTGGTATTATATACCACGTTAACCAGTTTGTTATAAACACATTTCGCACAAATACAGTGGATACAATTTGATTGATTGATTATAACTTCATGGTGTTCTTAAATTATAGGTTTAAGGTGCAGATTATCACTTCATGTTTTCCATGTTAGTTTATGTCATGTTAACGAATTGGTGGAATGGGATGTTCTAGATTAGGTTTATTTTTTATGACTTTATTATGCATCAGAAAGGCTTTATGTTATGGTGTCACTCTATCACCACCGATCCTAAATTTACAATTTAAAAGACAAATATTTGAAACATCAGCCGTTTACCTCTTTAAGGATCTGGTGCAACACTGTAACATTCTTGTCTAGTTCATGCCCCTGGTAATGGTATATCCCTTCCCCAGACACTTCTATCTGTCTCACTGTCTCCCACTCAAAACAAAGTAGTGGGTGAAGTCAGAGCAGCAGAGAGAGAGAGAGTGTTCTCTGTGTTTTCCTGTGTTCTGATGATGACGGCCCTGACTGCTGACACTTGAGCTAATGCGAAAGTAAACACAGGTCTAATTGTGCCACCAGGACATCTAACAGGCATCACATCCAGATCAGGTCAGCTTAATGGGAGGGAGAGAGAGTCTGTTTGTATGTGCTCTCCTTCATGCCTCAGGGGACTCTGTGTCTGTTCCTCTGTATTCTGTATCACTGATTCTGTCTAGAAACACATTATAGCTCTGGGCTTCCAGGAAACCAGGGATGGAAAGGTGGGTGTTTGTGTGGTTGTGTGTGTGTGTGTGTGTGTGTGTGTGTGTGTGTGTGTGTGTGTGTGTGTGTGTGTGTGTGTGTGTGTGTGTGTGTGTGTGTGTGTGTGTGGAAAGGTATAACTGTCTGAGATAGTGATAGCCTATCCATATTTGAGAGGGTGCTGGGCTATTTTGGATAACTCCTCCAATGTAATAGAAGTTATTATTGCACTCATCAGAGCATGCAGATAATGCAGATAAAACTGGCTTCCTGAGACAGCTCTTCAACAATGATGTCCAGAGTCTAATCTGAACAATTACAATTCCTTGAGAAATGAGAATGTGACTCTTTCTGAGTGAACTACTTGAATGGCAATTGACTTCGGCACTTTTGGTACTCCGCGGATACATGCTTCTGCACATGCTCACACACTTATATTTCTTTGATCAACATGATTATCTTGATTTGAATATGCACCTTATGTGAAGTAGTTGTTTGATGTGAACATGACACAAAAAGCACAAAGGTTCATATGCAAAAAAAAGTATCAGTGTCAAGTGAATACAGAAACAATATCAAAATGTAACATTGTTACAATATCAATTTCCCAGTGATACACTACATGGCCAAAAGTATGTGGACACCCCTTCAAATTAGTGGGTTCAGCTATTTCAGCTACACTTGTTGCTGACAGGTATATAAATTCGAGCACACAGCCTTGCAATCTTCATAGACAAACATTGGCAGTAGAATGGCCTTACTGAAGAGCTCAGTGACTTTCAAGGTGGCACCATTGTAGGATGCCACCTTTCTAACAAGTCAGTTTGTCAAATTTCTGCCCTGCTAGAGCTGCCCTGGTCAACTGTAAGTGCTGTTATTGTGAAGTGGAAATGTCTAGGAGCAACAACGGCTTAGCCGCAAAGTGGTAGGCCAAACAAGCTCACAGAACGGTACCGGCGAGTGCTGAAGCGCATAGCGCGTAAAAATAATCTGTCCTCAGTTGCAACACACACTACCGAGTTCCAAACTGTCTCTGGAAGCAATGCCACTACAATAAGTGTTTGTCGAGAGCTTCATGAATTGGGTTTCCATGGCCGAGCAGCCGCACACAAGCCTAAGATCACCATGCACAATGCCAAGCGTTGGCTGGAGGGGTGTAAAGCTCACCGCCATTGGACGATGGAGCAATGGAAACACGTTCTCTGGAGTGATGAATCATGCTTCACCATCTGACAGTCCGACGGACTAATCTGGATTTGGCGGATGCCACTCTCCATTCTCAAACATAGTGGTGGCTGCATCTTGTTATGGGTATGCTTGTAATCGTTAAAGACTGGGGAGTTTTCCAGAATAAAAAAAAAACGCAGGCAAAATCCTAGCACAGGCAAAATGTAGCGGTCAGTGCCGTTTAAGATGAGGGAGGACAAAAATGTTTCCATGAGCATGGCCTTATTTCTATTACAGCATATTGGATGACTGTCATTCATATTCCATTCACCCAGCTCAATGTAACATCAATAGGTTATGGCTACTACATCAATCTTAAATGTTTTCTGTACCCATCATGAGGGTGCTACAATCTAGCCAATAAATGAAAGTATACAATGTAGGTGCACACAGGTTGAGAGACAAATTTGAGGTGACAGACAGTGACAAATGGTAACTCGTTACTTTAGCAAATAGAACTAACTGATAGACAGAGGTGGGACCAAGTCATTGTTTTACAAGTCACAAGTACAGTGAGGGAAAAAAGCATTTGATCCCCTGCTGATTTCGTACGTTTGCCCACTGACAAAGAAATGATCAGTCTATAATTTTAATGGTAGGTTTATTTGAACAGTGAGAGACAGAATAACAAAAAAATCCAGAAAAACGCATGTCAAAAATGTTATAAAATTATTTGGAAACTCGAACCTTCACCTTCAACCTGCAGACTGATAATTTCTTTGTCAGTGGGCAAATGTACAAAATCAGCAGGGGATCAAATACTTTTTTCCCTCACTGTAAGTCTTAGCACTCAAGTCCCAAGTCAAGTCCCGAGTCAAGACAGGCAAGTCCGAGTCAAGTCCTAAACTTTGAGTTTCGAGTCCTAAACAAGTCATAATGTGCTCTTCACCAAATGTAATACCATTTCATATTTTTAACAAGAGTAATAGTTTCTATATTAAGTTTACGCAAATCATGAATGCTTTTAAAAATATATATATATGACAACAAAAACAAAGTACTGCGCTCTCTCTCTCTCTTTCTCTCTCTAGATATACTCTAGATACCTAAAACAATCCTGACATAAAGTTACAATAATTATTAAAAGGTACCTCAAAACAACTGCCACTGAACTTCAAGTAGGCCTACAATTAGAACACTGGTCTGAATGTCTGTGAAAAAACTATATATCTTTGGGAGATATAAAACTTTCACTGCACCCCCCCCCCCCCCCCCCCCCCCCCCCCCCCCCACCGAACATCGAAGTTCGCTATGGGGCGGAAACGGTCGATGTAGACTTCCTTAACGCCCAACCTTAACACACATACACACCCTCTCTGTGTGTGGTTACAGTAGGCTAACGTATGTTAATGGTTTTAGGAACAGCAGTAACATCAGACAGGATTTAGGCTACCAACTGCTTAGCCAGTTGTAGCTCAATCTTAGGTGCAATGATTAGGTGCATCTTTCCAAGGGCTCCGTCTGAATTCACCCGCCAACGATACTCTGCACTGCCACGTGCAACCTTTTCTCCCCTGGAACAATTTCATTGGTCTCTCTCTCTCTCTCTCTCTCTCTCCTCCATTTTGAAATAAATTAATTTGTTCAAAACTGTTCAACTATTGACTTTCTCTCTCTTTGAGTCAACTACTCACCCCATTTTATGGACAGTAGTGCTAACTAGCTGTAGCTTATGGTTTCAGTACTAGATTAATTCTCTGATCCTTTGATTGGGTGGACAACATGTCAGTTCATGCTGGAGGAGCTCTGATAGTTTGGAGGACGTCCTCCGGAAGTGGTCATAATTACTGTGTAAGTCTGTGGAAGGGGGTGAGAACCATGAGCCTCCTAGGTTTTGTATTGAAGTCAATGTATCCCGAGGAGGACGAATGCTAGCTGTTCTCCGGCTACACCACGGTGCTACCCTACAGAGTGCTGTTGAGGCTACTGTAGACCTTCTTTGCAAAATAGTGTGTTTTTATCAATTATTTGGTGACTTGTGATTATTTTTAGTATAGTTTTATCTAAAAAATATAACTTTTTAAATGTTTAAAAATATGTATTTTTATGAAATCCACTGAGGATGGTCAGGGCTTTGTATAGTAACAGCACCCACACACACTCACTGTGCCCATCTTTTGTCTATCTCCACAAATGACACAGTCATTATAGCCTGTCATTACACCTGACTGTACAGAGAGAAGAGAGTCACAGTGGACTCAGAACAACAGATATTTGAATGCATATCATTTGCCAGAGCCAATTATGCACTCGTATGATAGCACACCTGGCTGCTCTATTGCAAATCCGGTCAAGCATCTGACTCAGATGATGAGAACACACGCTTGGATTACTTGATAAGTAAGAACCAGTATTTACCAAAGATCGTATCTTCAGCTTCACTGTTGATGATAAAAACATCTGATAAAAACACCTGATCCACTTATACCTCCCTCCTCTCTGTCTTTGTTCTCGCTTCATATCCAGTGGTTGGTGAGTGTGCAATTACCTTCTGTGGTGTTTTGTCTCTCACAATTTACACTCCAATTTGCTTCGTAAAAGCATGTCTCTTAAATCTGTCAAAATTTGGGGGTACAGATGTAAGATCTTAGTTTGACCAGTATTGTCGCAGCAAAATCATCCTGTTGCAACAGGATTTGAATGTGTAGTCCATAATGTTACTTGATAGGTGGTTAGGCTATTATCCAGCCAAACTTGAAAAGTATTGCTACATGAAAAGTTTAACACTGTTAACATAACCATGTTTTCAGTGAATTCATGTAAATCACAAAGCTTATCTGCATTTCCTGCGGTGCAGGAAAATTCTCAGCAACAAAGCAGTGATCAAATTAAGATCCTTCACCTGCAGTGACAAGGCGGCTGTGGCCCGTGTGTGTCAGTGGATCAGTGGATGGTGAGTGCTAGGTGTCTTATTTACATATTGCATACTAATGGTTGTTTGATTAGGAGGGGTGAATGAGGCTGACCTTTCCTGCTGTGTAAAACCTGTGATGAGGTCCATTCTGTGAGCAGTGGGACTAATTGTACTGCAATTGTACTACGCCCTCATAAGACACGCACGCGCACACATGCACACACACACTTGCTTTTGCACACACAGACACCTGCACACACCTACACACAGTCACACACTCTTAACCAAAACACACAAGCAGAGGTGTGAGCCCATCTTTGCAAAAGAACGATAATATTCCCATCACAAAGTAATTTTCCACTTGATGGAGCTGGGGGCAAGTCCAACTTGGTGTGCAGTGTGAGCTCTATGCTGATTGTGGATGAAGAGGGCTGGGGGATATTTAAAAACATGCTTTCAAAATAAACTTTACAGAACACTAACACTACCAACCCATTGTATAGGCCTAATGATATTTTCCAGACTAGAGGAATGGCCTGCCAGACCTTCAAGGCTATAGTAGTGTGAGTGTGTGTGTGTGTGTCCATGTGCGTGTGTGTTCGTGTGCGTGTGTTAGTTCAGATCGGATTGCAACTCGGCTATTGAGGTTGAGGGCCATGGGGGTTGGATTAATCTCATCCAACAGTCTATTTACACTTGTTATTTTCCATGCACTGCAGTTCTCGTCTGGGCAGATATGTGTCTGTCTACCACAGAGTAAAGATCCCTGTCTTATTCAGGCTAGAACTTTTGCAGATGAAACCCTTGCAGATTAATCGGTTCTGAGAGTATCACCCTTAAAGCAAAGGAACAAATACACTTGGTTATAATTCCTCAAATCCCCCTGTAACATTCCCAAAGAGGTGATACATGGAGAGCCCAGGTAATATACAGTGAAGGAAAAAAGTATTTGATCCCCTGCTGATTTTGTACGTTTGCCCACTGACAAAGAAATGATCAGTCTATAATTTTAATGGTAGGTTTATTTGAACAGTGAGAGACAGAATAACAACAAAAAAATCCAGAAAAACGCATGTCAAAAATTTTATAAATTGATTTGCATTTTAATGAGGGAAATAAGTATTTGACCCCTCTGCAAAACATGACTTAGTACTTGGTGGCAAAACCCTTGTTGGCGATCACAGAGGCCAGACATTTCTTGTAGGTGACCACCAGGTTTGCACACATCTCAGGAGGGATTTTGTCCCACTCCTCTTTGCAGATCTTCTCCAAGTCATTAAGGTTTCGAGGCTGACGTTTGGCAACTCGAACCTTCAGCTCCCTCCACAGATTTTCTATGGGATTAAGGTCTGGAGACTGGCTAGGCCACTCCAGAACCTTAACCTGTTTGGGATAGGGGGCAGTATTTTCACGGTCGGATAAAAAACGTACCCGATTTAATCTGGTTACTACCCCTGCCCAGAAACTAGAATATGCATATAATTAGTAGATTTGGAGTTTCTAAAACTGTTTGAATGGTGTCTGTGAGTATAACAGAACTCATATGGCAGGCCAAAACCTGAGAAGATTCTATACAGGAAGTGCCCTGTCTGACAATTTGTTCTCCTAGGGCATCTCTATCAAAAATACAGCGTCTCTGCTGTAACGTGACATTTTCTAAGGCTTCCATTCGCTCCCAGAAGGCGCCAGAAAGTGGAATGAGAGCTCTCCAGTCTCTGGGCGAAAAACAGCAGGAGTTTTTGTGAGCGGTCCTGCTGAGAACAATGACAACTCCATGTTTTTCTTTCAGTGTTTGAATGAATACAACGTCGCCCGGTTGGAATATTATCGCTATTTTATGAGAAAAATAGCATACAAATTGATTTTAAACAGCGTTTGACATGCTTCGAAGTACGGTAATGGAATATTTTGAATTTTTTTGTCACAAAATGCGCCCGCGGGTCACCCTTCGGATAGTGACCTCAACGCATGAACAAAACGGAGCTATTTCAATATAACTATGGATTATTTCGAACCAAAACAACATTTGTTGTTGAAGTAGAAGTCCTGGGAGTGCATTCTGATGAAGAACAGCAAAGGTAATCCAATTTTTCTTATAGTAAATCTGAGTTTGGTGAGGGCCAAACTTGGTGGGTGTCAAATTAGCTAGCCATGATGGCCAGGCTATGCACTCAGAATATTGCAAAATGTGCTTTCACCAAAAAGCTATTTTAAAATGTGATACCGCGATTGCATAAAGGAGTTCTGTATCTATAATTCTTAAAATAATTGTTATGTTTTT
Source organism: Salmo trutta (assembly GCF_901001165.1). Lineage (NCBI taxonomy): Eukaryota > Metazoa > Chordata > Actinopteri > Salmoniformes > Salmonidae > Salmo > Salmo trutta. Next base: position 52,687,419 of record NC_042960.1, on the reverse strand, counting down.
TGTCAACGTTTATCGTGAGTAATTTAGTAAATTCACCCGAAGTTTGCGGTGGGTATGCTAGTTCTGAACATCACATGCTAATGTAAAAAGCTGTTTTTTGATATAAATATGAACTTGATTGAACAAAACATGCATGTATTGTATAACATAATGTCCTAGGAGTGTCATCTGATGAAGATCATCAAAGGTTAGCGCTGCATTTAGCTGTGGTTTTGGTTTTTGTGACATATATGCTTGCTTTGAAAATGGCTGTGTGATTATTTTTGGGAGGGTACTCTACTGACATAATCTAATCTTTTGCTTTCGCTGTAAAGCCTTTTTGAAATTGGACAATGTGGTTAGATAAAGGAGAGTCTTGTCTTTAAAATGGTGTAAAATAGTCATATGTTTGAGAAATTGAAGTTATAGCATTTTTGAGGTATTTGTATTTCGCGCCACGCTATACCATTGGATATTGGTGAGGCGTTCCGCTAGCGGAACATCTGTCCCTAACAGGTTTTAATGTGCTTCTTCTTGAGCCACTCCTTTGTTGCCTTGGCCATGTGTTTTGGGTCATTGTCATGCTGGAATACCCATCCACGACCCATTTTCAATGCCCTGGCTGAGGGAAGGAGGTTCTCACCCAAGATTTGACGGTACATGACCCCGTCCATCGTCCCTTTGATGCGGTGAAGTTGTACTGTCCCCTTAGCAGAAAAACACCCCCAAAGCATAATGTTTCCACCTCCATGTTTGACGGTGGGATGGTGTTCTTGGGGTCATAGGCAGCATTCCTCACCTCCGAACACGGCGAGTTGAGTTGATAACAAAGAGCTCCATTTTGGTCTCATCTGACCACAACACTTTCACCTAGTTGTCCTCTGAATCATTCAGATGTTCATTGGCAAACTTCAGACGGTCATGTATATGTGCTTTCTTGAGCAGGGGGACCTTCACGGCGTAGTGTGTTACCAATTGTTTTCTTGGTGACTATGGTCCCAGCTGCCTTGAGATCATTGACAAGATCCTCCCGTGTAGTTCTGGGCTGATTCCTCACCGTTCTCATGATCATTGCAACTCCACAAGGTGAGATCTTGCATGGAGCCCCAGGCCGAGGGAGATTGACAGTTCTTTTGTGTTTCTTCCATTTGCGAATAATCGCACCAAATGTTGTCACCTTCTCACCAAGCTGCTTGGCGATGGTCTTGTAGCCCTTTCCAGCCACGTGTAGGTCTACAGTCTTGTCCCTGACATCCTTGGAGACCTCTTTGGTCTTGGCCATGGTGGAGAGTTTGGAATCTGATTGATTGATTGCTTCTGTGGACAGGTGTCTTTTATACAGGTAACAAGCTGAGATTAGGAGCACTCCCTTTAAGAGTGTGCTCCTAATCTCAGCTCGTTACCTGTACAAAAGACACCTGGGAGCCAGAAATCTTTCTGATTGAGAGGGGGTCAAATACTTATTTCCCTCATTAAAATGCAAATCAATTTATAACATTTTTGACATGCGTTTTTCTGTATTTTTGTTGTTGTTATTCTGTCTCTCACTGTTCAAATAAACCTACCATTAAAATGATAGACTGATCATTTCTTTGTCAGTGGGCAAACGTACAAAATCAGCAGCGGATCAAATACTTTTTTCCCTCACTGTAGGCTATTATTCACCCTGTTGCCCTGGATGGGTCAGGATGAACGGGATGGGAGCTGTGGTGAAGTGATGTTTGAGGTCCCGGAATGCCCAGTTAGCAGCTGGAGACCACGTGAACAGAACCTTGGGCGAGCTGAGTGCTGACACTGGCGGAAGCCAGGGTGCTGTAACCCCGGATAAAGCGGCGATAGAAGTTGGCGAACCCCAGGAAACGTTGCAGCTGCAACCTGAAAGTAGGCTGGGGCCTACTGGGGCCTCCACCGCCACTCTCACCTTCCCGGGATCCATTTATACACTCCTTGCAGCGATGATGTAACCTAGAAAAGGGACGGTGGAGCGATGGAACTTGCACTTCTCTGCTTTTACAAACATCTGGTTCTCCAGGAGGCGTTGGAGAACTTGTCGGACGTGGAGCACATGTTCTTGGGTGGAGCGGGAGAAGATGAGGATGTCATCAAGGTAGACAAAGACGAACCGGTTCAACATGTCGCGGAGAACATCATTGACCAGAGCCTTGAACACCATTTGTACACTCCCCGTTTGGTAAGGCCAAATGGCATGACCAGGTACTCGTAGTGACCGTTGGCCATGTTGAAGGTGATCTTCCACTCATCCCCTTCCCATATCCGCACCAGGTAGTAGGCGTTCCATAGATCCAGCTTGGAAAACACAGTGGCCCCCTGGAGTGGCTCGAAGGCAGAGGAGATGAAGGGTAGCAGGTCTTCACTGTTATGTCATTGAGACCCCGGTAGTCGATGCATGGGTGCAGGGTCTTGTCCTTCTTCTCCACAAAGAACCCTGCGCCGGCAGGGGAAGAAGGAGGTCGGATGAATCCTGCAGCTAGGGAGGCCCCAATATAGGTCTCCATCGCCTTGGTCTCTGGTCCCGACAGAGAGTACAGTCGTCCCTGGGGCAGAGTGGTGCTAGGGAGAAGGTCAATCCCGCAGTCGGTCGGTGCAGTGGAAGCGAAGTTGCCGGGCCTTGTTGAACACCTCCCGGAGGTCCAGGGCGACTTCCCGAGCCCCCAGGAAGACGTCCCGGGGCAGGTTCTGCTGACTTCAGGCAATGGGGGTGGCAGAACGGGGGGGATTGTGTCGCTGGAGCCAGGAGAATCCCAATACCACAGGAATCTGAGGAGACGTACCCACGTACCAACAAATGGGTGTGATCGTTCTATAGTGGTCCCTGTTGCGCATGATCAAACTGGTATGATTAGAACACTTGATTAGAGCGCTTATTTATAACGTCCATTTTCGATAGACACAACAATCAGCATTTGAGCTGGCCACACTTTTTTTTCACATAAACATTTTGCACAAACAGTCCTTACAAAGTTATGTCCAGAATGTGACCAGTTTTCTATGCAATGTTCAGACATTCACAGATGTAGCTACAGCATAACACAATCATCCAAACCGGAAAATGTAGGCTACATTTGTCCTAGCTGAGGAAAGATTGACGTAACACAAGCAATCATATTTTTATAACTCCCGGCTGACAGAAACTACAATATGAATTAGCTAATAGCAATTAGTATTTATAATTAATCACATCACGGGTGAGCTCATCATTGATCGAAATAATTGAATAAAACACTTTCTAGATATCGAAAGTAATCTGATGGTAGGTAGTTTGTGCACGCCGGAATGTTAATTTTTTCACATCAACCAAAGATAATAAGAGGAGACAATATGAGTTTGGTCTGTTTATACATCTACAATCATCCACTTCCCTTCATTCACTTCCGGAAAAAGATGAGTGAACCATTCCTTCACCTCATTATAACATCTTTAGTCTGACAGATGACACCCAGAATGCATTGTATAATGTCAACAAAAATGTCGCCACACATAGCTGGTAAATAGCTTAGCTCATTATCATCGGTACAACCTTCAAAAAAGTATTTTACACAAATCATAGGTGTCCATTACAATAGATGCAATAACCGGAATGCATTATTTGTTACAAGTACTTGAAAACGTGAATAAAACTGTAAATACATTATGCTCCAAACATACTGTAATGACCTGACTAGATCATAAAGGAACAATTGTCCAGACAGAGGGTTGAGTTTATGAATTTATGGTTTATTAACCCAACTTTACACAGGCTACTGTTTGACCGTAGTCTACGCCAAATAAATGAAGGATACCCTATAAAACAACAGTGGCCTTCTCTTGTGAAGGCCAGACATAAGAGAGAGAACAATGGCTAAACCTGGTCTTAACTTCCGATGCTCCATCCCCCTGCACAACCCCCCTCCACGCCACTCCGCCAACCACCAGGATGCCCGGCATCAGAACATTCCAGGCATTCCCGTGATTGGTAGATAGAAGGTTGATTGGCATGGCGGACCCCGCGAACACTAGGTACTGGTAAGTCCAACACAACCAACTAATAGCCTAACACATAACACACAGCTGTCTGTGCGGGTCGCTACAATACATACCGTATGCGCCTACAGTAGAAACGACAACACGATGTACAGAAAAATAAGGAACTTGCTATCAAAGAGCGCCCGTCCAGCGCTTTAATGTCCATGGGAATGGAGAGGTGCTGAGTGGGGATGCCCAGCTCGGAAGCCAGGGTAGACTCCAAAAAGCTCTCATCGGCCCCAGAGTCGATGAGGACCCGGAGCGTTTCTCGACTGGTTCCCACTCAGCAAAATGGCATAAAAAGGGGTGTGAGCCGTTCAGCTGGAGACAACCCAGCTCTGCCTAGTTGCATAGGCTCAGGAAGAGGTGGATCAGCAGTGCAGTCTTCGGCGACTTTCAGGGGAACTTGGGTAGCCTCGGGTTCTCTCGGCAACGGGGCCATCGGTGACTTCTGAGGTGCCTCGGAGGCAATTTGGAATCCTTGGACAGGCGAGTGCAATCGAATCTCCTCTCTCTCCTTCGTTCCCGTAGTCGCCCATCGATCCTGATGGTCAAGGCGATGAAGAATCAAAATCCATCGGTAGTTCCTGGGCTGCAAGCTTCACTTCCTCCGATACTCCGTGCAGAAACATGTCGAACAGCGCTTCCGTGTTCCAGGCACTCTCCGCTACCAACGTGCGGAAATCCACCGCATATTCTGCAGCACTGCGGGATTCCTGCCAAAGCTGGCGTAGCTTCCGGGCAGCCTCTCTCCTAGACAATGGGGCATCAAAAGCCTTCTTGACCTCCACCATGAACTCCTCCAAATAAGACCCAGGTGCAGACAGTGTCGAAATAACAAAAGTTTATTATTCGAACAGAGGCAGGCAAAAGGACAGGTCAAAGGCAGGCAGAGGTCAGTAATCCAGATAGGTGGGGCAAATGTATAGGACGGCAGGCAGGCTCAGGGCAGGCAGGAATGGTCGAAACCGGGAAACAAGAAAACAGGAACTATAGCAAAGACAGGCGCAAGGGAAAAAACGCTGGTAGGCTTGACGAACAAAACGAACTGGTAACAGACAAACAGAAGATGGGTGACACTTGGAGGGGGGTGGAGACAATCACAAAGACAAGTGAAAAAGATCAGGATGTGACAATAAGTACAATAATGTGTGAGATAATGACATTTCCCTCCATCATGTGAGATGTAATTAATTCAAAATGAATTGAGGATAGAATGGTGGCTATAGGACCAATCGTTCCTAATCAGAGGAATCATCAAAATGCAAATACTGCTGGCCTCTCTTTGACTCACTGTCTTATGTCTCCTCAATGGAGTCAGGGTTCATGAGTTATTTAGAGCGAGAGAGAGCGCGAGAGCGAGAAAGAAACAATTGGAACCATTTCCTTGTTTGACCGCTAGGTTTTATGGGAATTATGACTCATACTGTGGTACACTATTTCTCTCATGCAGCATGATCAGACTGAAATGATTACTGTCCAGCCAATCATAATAAAGATGACTGCAGTGTGTAAACCAGAGAGAGAGAGCGAGAGAGATGGTCATTTAACCTTTGTGTAAGAGGGTCAAAGGGGGAATATTAAGCATTACTAGCTGATTGAACAATGTATGGTTCCACTGTATTAGTAACGAAACATGTAATGTGAATGGGTAGAAATATTTTCACATAGATTTTTAGTCTCGTCTTGATTTTTAGTCTCTGAAAGTAAGGACAATACAATGTGAGTGAATATGATCTTCAGAAAATTGGGCAGATAAAATATGCATAAACCTGCAGACAGTCCACCCACAGCCATCTCACCCTCTCCTTCCCTCCCTCTCTTCTCTCCGGTGTATCAGCCACACAGTGAAGCAGGACAAGCTGTCTGGATGAAGACAACACCAGGGAAAAGCAGAGGCAGCTGAGGCAGCTGAAAACCTTTGAATCAAAGGTTTAAACTGTAATAAAAACAGAAACATTCAGTCTGAAGGTTTGAGACAAAGGTATTACAGAAGATAGAGATGGTTATAATGGCAGATCTAAGTTCATGCATAAATTGTGGAGAAAGGTGGGCAGGTAGGAAAAATCTGTGGGGAAGTGAGATGGCAGCCGGAAGGTTGCTGGTATCAAATCCTAGACGCCATTGCCTACTGTTGTGCCCTTGAGCAAGGTCCTTAACCCCCGGAAATAACTGCTCCACGGGCGCCCAGTGTGGCAGCCCCCCTCTCCAATATGTGTTTTTTCAGAGTCAAATTTAGTTCAGACCTTTTGTATAATTAACAAATAAAGTAGTCTTAATTTATGAGGAGTAATTTCAGTTGCAGATCATATCACATAGATTAAATTTACGTCAAACATCTACTGTAGAACTGAAAGCCAACTTAAACTATGCTTATTCTTGATTCCCTGACATAGGCTACACTCTTAGAAAAAAGGGTTCTACTATGGGGATAGCCAAAGAACCCTTTAAGGTTCTAGATGGCACTTTTTTGCTAAGAGTGTATCTATCCAGTGACTCAACTCATTTGTAAAGTGTATGAAACACCATGACATTCAATCATCTTTGTAGAGTTCCACAAGTGGCAAGATGCATGCATACCAATGTTCTGATGTAAATGGGAATTATTTACATACGCACACACACATGCATACACCCCAGTGGCGGACAGTGATGTTTACGATGAGCATAGCCTTTTTTCTATTACAGCATATTGGATGACTGTCATTCAATCCCATTCACCCAGCTCAATATAACATCGATAGGTTTAGGCTACCACATAATACTCAAATGTTCCATAAACCCATCATGAGGTTGCTACAACCTAGCTTATGAATGACATTTTATAACGAAGGTGCACAGGTCAAGAGAAAAATTGGAGTAATCAAGGTGACAGAGAGTGACACATTCAATACCATCGTACACACTCTTGCCCGTATTTATCTGATCAAGGGTGTAATCATTAATCCAACAGTTGCAAACAATAGTTTATATTGGACAAATGTAGGTGTTTATCCCGGTTTCGTTTGATTCCATTTAAGAAACACTTTTCAACAGAATCGGCAGAATAATTACAACCCTGATCATGCGCAAACACAGTTCACTTTCATAGCAGCCACATATAAACAGCATGATCATTTTGCTCGTTGTAAAATTCCTTCTTGCGTCTACGAGTTCTCCTAATCTCATCTTTTCCCTTCGCTTGTGGACTTCAGGGCACAACACAAAACTTTCCAAGCCAAACCTTCATATCATACCCACTAACCACTACATACAACCTACATTGTTGTCACTCACCACATTAGCTAACGTCATAGTCAACACAGCTACTCGAACTAACGCGTTAGTAAACCTGCTACAATCATGCAGTACATTGTACAGTCAGCAAGCAGTTTAGCAGTTACACTGGCGGGCCCCAGTAGCAATACATTTATTGAAAAAATATACAGTATATATATTTTTACATTTTATTTAACTAGGCAAGTCAGTTAAGAACAAATTCTTATTTACAATGACGGCCTACACAGGCCAACACTGGGCCAATTGTGCGCCAGCCTATGGGACTCCCAATCACGTCCGGTTGTGATACAGCCTGGATTCAAACCAGGGTGTATGTAGTGACACCTCTAGCACTGAGATGCTGTGCCTTAGACTGCTGTGCCACTTGGAAGCTTACCCAGCTACCTAACACAACATCCCTTTCTGTTTGAGCTAGGTGTTTGAGTAGGCTAAACTAGCTAGCTGCATTCGCTAGCTAAGTGAAAGTGAAAGTTAAAAAAATACAACAAATATAGCTAGCTCTCTATCTCTCTTGCTTCTCCTTCATTTTTAAAGAAATGAATTAGTTCAAAACTGTTCAACTATTATCTTTGTCTCTCTTTGAGTCAACTACTCACATTTTATCCACTGCAGTGCTAGCTAGCTGTAGCTTCTGCTTTCAGTACTATTCTCTGATCCTTTGATTGGGTGGACAACATGTCAGTTCATGCTGAAAGAGCTCTGATAGGTTGGAGGACGTCATCTAGAAGTTTTCATAATTACTGTGTAAGTGTATGGAAGGGGGTGAGAACCATGAGCCTCTTAGGTTTTCTATTGAAAATAATGTACCCAGTGGAAGATGGTAACTAGCTGTCCTCTGGACTGCCATGCAGAGCGCAGAAGAAATAGCAGCCCATGAAGAGAAGCACGAGTTTGAACTTCAAGTTTAACATTTCCCTTTACTGTGGGAATTGTGATCTAATCAACGCAATATTAGCCACTTTCAATGCAACATACCGAAACAAAACAAACTATACAAGAGATGTTGTGGTAGGCAGAACACATAGGAGTAGGATTCTATTGCGCATGACTCAGCCCTTACTCTATACAGACCGGTGTGGCCTGGCCAGTTAGAGCTGCAGTAGGCCAACAAATATGGATATGTGCCATTTATTTTGAACTGGACTGTGTTTACAGCTGTGGTCATGAGCAGGTGCGCTTGTTTTGAGATCAAGGCAAGAGCTGTATGTAGCCACGTGTGCACATTTTGTTCATATCCTTTGCTAGTTAGTGAGTTCTTAGCATAGTTACAGATAATTTGTAGTCAGCAATAGGTTAGTGACTGCTTCCTACAAGAGCACAAACGTGTATATTTATAGACGTCTTTGAAAAGAGTGTCAGGTAAAGAGCATTTTTTTTGTCTTTAAAGGGGCAATGTTGTATTTTGAGACAGGCTTGAATAAGCTAAGTAACCAATAGGCAGAGCGTAGCATAATTTGTCTGACTCCCTGTAATAATGGTATGGCCATATTGTTGCATTTTATTTTGCATCCTTGTCTGAAGGACAAGTGAATAAACAGGTTAATGTCAAGCCCTACATGTGTTTTTCTCAAAAGTCTCATAGAATGTAGGCCTACATTGAACACCACACATCTCAGATGGCGCTGGAGGAGATGGCTGCCGTTTTATGGGCTCCTAACCAATTGTGCTGTTGTGTGTGTTTTTTTTGTTGCATTATTTGTAACTTATTTTGTTCATAATGTTTCTGCCACCGTCTCTTATGACCAAAAAGAGCTTCTGGATATCAGGACAGCAATTACTCACCTCATACTGGATGAATATTTTTTCTTTAACGAGTCGGACGCAAAGAATTTACTTCAGACACCCAACGTCAAAATCCCTGTCATTCGCATGAAGAAGAGACGGAGATAAAGGGGATGTATGTTGGGGTGCCTTGTAAGGATCCGACGACGAGTGAGTAATCCCCATCTACCATCAGTCCTATTAGCCAACGTGCAATCATTGAATAACAAAATGGATGAGCTCCAATCAAGACGATCCTACCAACGGGACATTAAAAACTGTAATATCTTATGTTTCACCGAGTCATGGCTGAACGACGACATGGATATCAAATTAAACTTTATTTGTCACATGCGCCGAATACAACAAGTGTAGACCTTATCATGAAATGCTTACTTACAAGCCCTTAACCAACAGTGCACTTCAAGAAGAGTTAAGAAAAGATTTACCAAATAAGCTAAAGGAAAAAATACAAAATAATAAAAAGTAACACATAACAATAACGAGGCTATATACAGGGGGTATCAGTACCGAGTCAGTGTGCGGCGGTACAGGTTAGTTGAGGTAATTTGTATACTGTATGTAGGTAGGGGTGAAGTGACTATGCATAGATAATAAACAGCGAGTAGCAACAGTGTGCAAAACAAATTGGGGGGGGTCAATGTAAATAGTCCGGGGGCCATTTGAGTAATTGTTCAGCAGTCTTATGGCTTGGGGGTAGAAGCTGTTAGAAGCTGTTTTGATCCTAGACATGGCGCTCCATTACAGACTGCCGTTCGGTAGCAGAGAAAACAGTCTATGACTTGGGTGACTGGAGTCTCTGACAATTGGGATATGGGATTTCCTCTGACACCGCCTATTATATAGGTCCTGGATGGCAGGAAGCTTGGCCCCAGTGATGTACTGGGCCGTATATACACTACCCTCTGTAGCGCCTTGCGGTCAGATGCCGAGCAGTTGCCATACCAGGCGGTGAATCAACCGGTCAGGATGCTCTCGATGGTGCAGTTGTAGAACTTTTTGAGGATCTGGGGACCCATACCAACTCTTTTCATTATCCTGATGGGGGAAAGGTTTTGTCGTGCCCTCTTCACAACTGTCTTGGTGTGTTTGGACCATGATAGTTCATTGGTGATGTGGACACCAAGGAACTTGACACTCTCCACCTGCTCTACTACAGCCCCGTCAATGTTAATGGGGGCCTGTTTGGCCCGCCATTTCCTGTAGTCCATGATCAGCTCCTTCCTGTAGTCCATGATCAACATCCCACTCCGCCTGCCCTGCAAGAAGCTGAGCCCCGGTTTTGTGGGGCCGTTCAAGGTTCTCCGGAGGGTCAACAAGGTGACACCTTTCCAGTGACTACCATATCTCTCCCTTTCATATCTCTCATCTCAGGTCGGTGGTTCCTGATCCCATGGCTGATGCCCCCCCTCAAGGGAGCTCCCGCCTATGCCATCAGATCCCTACTGGACACCCGACGTCGTGGGGGTCGGCTCCAGTACCTGGTGGACTGGGAGGGATACGGCTCAGAGGAGCAGTGTTAGGTTCCGGTGGAGGACATTCTGGATCCCAACATCCGTGATTTCCATCTTCGCCGCCCAGACCAGTGTCTAGACGCTACTCCTATGTTGTATCATTCTGTTATATTAAATTTACCACCTGCTTCTCGACTCCCAGCGTCTGTTACAATAAGTATTCAGACCCTTTGCTCTGAGACTCGTAACTGAGCTCAGATGCATCCTGTTTCCATTGATCACTTCTTGATTGGAGTCCACCTTTGGTAAATTCAATTGATTGGACATGATTTGGAAAGGCACACACCTGTCTATATAAGATCCCACAGTTGACACTGCATGTCAAAGCAAAAACCATGCCATGAGGTCGACGGAATTGTCCGTAGAGCGCCGAGACAGGACTGTGTCGAGGCACAGATCTGGTGAAGGGTACCAAAAAGGGCTTTAGTATTGAAGGTCCCCAAGAACACAGTGGTCTCCATCATTATTAAATAGAAGTTTGGAACCACCAACTCTAGAGTTGGCCAACCTGAGAAATCGGGGGAGAAGGGCCTTGGTCAGTGAGGTGACCAAGAACCTGATGGTTACTCTGACTAGGGTTGTGGCGGTCACGGAACTTCATCAGCCGGTAATTGTCAAGCAAATAACTGTCAGTCTCACGGTAATTGACCATTACAACATACACATTTGGCATCTCCTGGCTTCCACACACAGCCTACAAGCCACTGATGCAGACCTTTTGGTACATCTAATAAATCCATGTATTATAACCTACACATTATTTATTTTAGACGGTCTAAAGAAGCATGATATGAAGAAAATGTAGTCTATTTGAGAAGAACAAAATGGCATACTCCGAGTTGTCACTATGTTACGTCCTGATCTGGCTATGCCAAATGGCTGTGGGCTACACTAGTTCATTTATCAGACAAGATTTGCTTCAAATTCTGTGGCATTATTCTATATTTTATAGTATGAAGAATACAATTGAACAAAGCTGAATAGAATATAAATATTTTCTCAACGATTTGAGGGAGTGCGCACATGCGCCTATTATGCGTTGAGTAGTTAACAAGGAAATAGGTACTCCTATATGCTTAATTTAGAGATAATGTAACTTTAGTTGTTCGACAAACGTTGGGTTATATGATTCTATTTTTTATAAATTGTAAGGAAGCATGATGCGAATATGATGATTTGAAAAAGCCATTTGAAAGGCATGAGCTCTGCTTTGTTTTTTGCGGAGGCTGTAACGTCTGCTTCCAAACACATAGATCCCCTAAACGCAGCTCACTTTCCAGACCACTTTCCAGCTCACACTCTGAAACACATAGATCCCCTGAATGACTTTCACTCTCCAGATCCCAATCACCTGAATTCTGATCACCTGTTCACACACCTGTATGTCATTATCACACACTATTTAGTAGAGTTCTTTGCGGCCCGTCATTGTGAGGTATTGTTTGTTTTGTGACCCACTTCTATTTGTAGCTCTATTTTTCCCGTAATTTAATCCTCCCATGTATGATAGTTTTTTCCTGCCTCACTAACGACGCCTATTCCCTGCCTGTACTGTTGCCTTTTTTAACCCCCTGTGTATGACCTTCTGCCTGCCCCTGGACCCAGCTACCAGCCTCCTCCTGTGGTCCTTTATAAATAAACACCTGCTGCGCCCTGCGCTTGAAGCTAGCTCTGTCTCCCATCGTGTTCATTACACAGGCTGTACACACTTAGTCTCTCATTCACAATTTGACAAGCACTTGATAATGTTTCGAATTTCACAGCAGCCTCCCCTTTGTGGCCATAATGCACACAAAAAAAAATCCATGCCTTTTGCGACCAGTGGCTGTTGTGCCCTTGGCCCAGAGTTCTGCGTACCCTTTTCCTGCGTTCCTAAGCACCTCTCACTCACATGGCTCTCCATCATGTGATCGGGTCTTTCTCACAGGCAACAAGTGAAGACAGACACATCGGAGACGCAACTGCGTGCATCCTTATCCAATTCCCAAGGTGCATATTGAAGATATTGGAAGAACTGTCCACATTTACTTTTCGTCAGCCAACAAGATGAGTAGGCATAATAAACAGCATAGCACTAGCCTATGTCATTCTGCTATCCCCCATAGTACAAAAGTCAACCTGTTTTATTCTGTGCGAGAAATGAATATTTCAAACATAGTCTGGGACAGTTGTGGGATGCAATAGATCCCAAATCAATACAACCACTAGCATCAAAACATTTTTTTAACGCAATGTAGCTAACGCAACAGATCAGAACATTTAGATTAAAATGTTGATAAACTATTAGGCAATTTTTCACATTATAACCACAACAATACGCACATGACAGTAGGCTATAAGCATGAATGTTCCATTTGTGGCAAACACAATTATCAAAAGTGACCGCAAATGTGATGTAATGATTTTATTATAAAGGTGCATTTTCATGGTGAAAATTATCTTCCCTAAACTTGAAACTCACACGCTGCGTATATATGCCAGTTAGGCTCTAAACCCCTTGTAAAGCAGATTAATGTGATTCATTTTAAGAAGTTATTTGGCTACTTTAGTTGTGATACAAACCTTATCAAAACATATAGGCCTATGGGCTTGGCTATATGAGGTGTGTGACTATGATTTCAAAAAGTTGCAAAAAAAAGGAAGTTTCTTATGCTGGGCATCATTCACACGTGATAATATATAATTCACAAGTGATAGGCTAATATTGTCACCCATCAGACAATTCTTGATTTAATATTGTCTTTACATATACTAAATAATATATGTGTAAAATTTATTTTGATTTAGAATGGACCATTACCATGCATGTCTTGAAACAGAGGCAGTGGGAAAAAATACATGTCATCTATACACTTTTCCCGTGGTTCCTTTTCATGCCAGCCAGGTAGGTGATACTCCTGTTGTAAAGATAAACAATGTGCTTAATATTAGGAAAGTTGAGAAATAAATATAGTAGGCCTAGCCTATATTTTTTAGTAGAGGCCATCACTCTGTTTTCTTGTGCAATTGCATAGCCCATAGAGCTCATGGGCTCTCATGAAGTGTTTGATTCGATTTTTGAACACATTTGCATTCATGTTAGATTGATTAGAGGGACAATAGAGTGCTGAGTACCAGGCAGTTAGCAAGTTTGGTAGGCTACTAATGACCATAAGCAGCATCAGTGCTTGGAGAAGCCTAATTACTGTGACTAAATGGTCACGTGAAATTTGACTGCCTTCATGACTCATGACCACCGGTGTGGCGGTAATACGGTCACTGCAACAGCCCTAACTCTGACAGAGCTCTAGAGTTCCACTGTGGAGATGGGAGAAACTTCCAGAAGGACATCCATCTCTGCAGCACTCCACCAATCAGGCCTTTATGGTAGAATGGCCAGACGGAAGCCGCTCCTTAGTAAAAGGCACATGACAGCCTGCTTGGAGTTTGCCAAAAGGCACATAAACACTCTCAGACCATGAGAAACAAGATTCTCTGGTCTGATGAAACCAAGATAGAACTCTTTGGCCTGAATGCCTAGAGTCACGTCTTGAGGAAACCTGGCACCATCCCTACGGTGAAGCATTGTGGTGGCAGCATCATGCTGTGGGGATGTTTTTCAGCGGCAGGGACTGGGAGACTAGTCAGGATTGAGAGAAAGATGAACGGAGCAAAGTACAGAGAGATCCTTGATGAAAACCTGCTCCGAACGCTCAGAACCTCAGACTGGGGCGAAGGTTCACCTTCCAATAGGACAAGGAATCTAAGCATACAACCAAGACAATGCTGGAGTGGCTTCGGGACAAGTCTCTGAATGTCCTTGAGTGGCCCAGCCAGAGCCGGTACTTGAACCCGATCAAACATCTCTGGAGAGACCTGAAAATAGCTGTGCAGCAACACTCCCCATCCAACCTGACAGAGCTTGAGAGGATCTGCAGAGAAGAATGGAAGAAAATCCCCAAATACAGGTGTGCCAAGCTTGTAGCGTCATATACAAGAAGACTTGAGGCTGTAATCACTGCCAAAGGTGCTTCATCAAAGTACTGAGTAAAGGGTCTGAATACTTGTGTTATTTCAGTTTTTTGTTTTTAGTAAATTAGCAAACATTTCTAAAAACCTGTTTTTGCTTTGTCATTTTGGGATATTGTGTGTAGATTGATGAGGGAAAAAACTATTTGATCAATTTAAGAATAAGGCTGTAACCTAACAAAATGTGGAAATAGTCAAGGGGTCTGAATACTTTCCGAAGGCACTGTACAGTGCATTCTCTAATTGAAAAACCACAGCTTTACTTATAGTCAGGCAATTTCTAGCCTACCTGGAAATGACTTTTTCATGTTCATTCTGCAAGAGGCAACAAGCTCATTCTAAAAGGTCAACACATTTTATCTTCAAACACAAGTTCACTACTAAACTTCTCAACTGTTTGAAATGTTCAAAAGTTCAAACTCAGGCCTCCCTGGAAATAACTTTTACTTCAAACCCAATTTACTTCAAACCCAATTTAAAAGTTTAACAAGTTCATACACACAGCAGATCACTACCAAATCTCTAATGATACACTAATTATCCTGAGAACATCCGGAGAACATCCTGAGAGGATGTTATTAAGATGTCAACAAGAGGACAACCGAAAGGACACATCATAACATATGAATCTACTGTCAATTAATTTTGACAGGCACCGTCTACTTTATTCTCTCTCACACACAAACTGCAGAAGGCTCAGCTCCACAGGGTAACCATATAGATTCTTCTCCGCTCTGCTGCTTATGTTTTGGTTAAAAATAATATTTACGTTTTTCATATTTTACAATCATAAATTGTTCACATACAGTTGAAGTCGGAAGTTTACATACACTGAGGTTGGAGTCATTAAAACTCTTTTCAGCCACTCTGCAAATTTCTTGTTAATAAACTATAGTTTTGGCAAGTCGGTTAAGACATCTACTTTGTGCATGACACAAGTCATTTTTTCAACAATTGTTTACAGACAGATTATTTCACTTATAATTCACTGAATCACAATTCCAGTGGGTCAGAAGTTTACATACACTAAGTTGACTGTGCCTTTAAACAGCTTGGAAAATTCAAAAAAATGATGTCATGTCTTTAGAAGCTTCTGATAGGCTATATGACATCATTTGAGTCAATTGGAGGTGTACCTGTGGATGTATTTCAAGGCCTACCTTCAAACTCAGTGGCTCTTGCTTGACATCATGGGAAAATCAAAAGAAATCAGCCAAGACCTCAGAAAAACAATTGTAGACCTCCACAAGTCTGGTTCATCCTTGGAAGCAATTTCCAAACGCCTGAAGGTACCACGTTCATCTGTACAAACAATAGTACGCAAGTACAAACACAATGGGACCACGCAGCCGTCATTCCGCTCAGGAAGGAGACGCGTTCTGTCTCCTAGAGATGAACATACTGTGGCGCGAAAAGTGCAAATCAATCCCAGAACAACAGTAAAGGACCTTGTGAAGATGCTGGAGGAAACCGGTACAAAAGTATCTATATCCACAGTAAAACGAGTCCTATATCGACATAACCTGAAAGGCCACTCAGCAAGGAAGAAGCCACTGCTCCAAAACCGCCATAAACAAGCCAGACTACGGTTTGCAACTGCACATGGGAACAAAGATTGTACTTTCTGGAGAAATGTCCTCTGGTCTGATGAAACACAAATAGAACTGTTTGGCCATAATGGCCATTGTTATGTTTGGAGGAAAAAGGGGGAGGCTTGCAAGCCGAAGAACACCATCCCAATCGTGAAGCACGGGGGTGGCAGCATCATGTTGTGGGGGTGCTTTGCTGCAGGAAGGACTGGTGCACTTCACGAAATAGATGGCATCATGAGGCAGGAAATGATGTGGATATATTGAAGCAACATCTCAAGACATCAGTCAGAAAGTTCAAGCTTGGTTGCAAATGGGTCTTCCAAATGGACAATGACCTCAAGCATGCTTCCAAAGTTGTGGCAAAATGGCTTAAGGATAACAAAGTCAAGGTATTGGAGTGGCCATCACAAAGCCCTGAGCTTAATCCTATAGAAAGTTTGTTGGCAGAACTGAAAAAGTGTGTGCGAACAAGGAGGCTTACAAACCTGGCTCAGTTACACCAGCACTGTCAGGAGGAATGGGCCAAAATTCACCCAACTTATTGTGGGAAGCTTGTGGAAGGCTACCCGAAACGTTTGACCCAAGTTAAACAATGTAAAGGCAATGCTACCAAATACTAATTGAGTGTATGTAAACTTCTGACCCACTGGGAATGTGATGAAATAAATAAAAGCTGAAATAAATCATTCTCTCTATTATTATTCTGACATTTCACATTCTTAAAATAAAGTGGTGATCCTATCTTACCTAAGACAGGGAATTTTTACTAGGCTTAAATGTCAGGAATTGTGAAAAACTGAGTTTAAATGTATTTGGCTAAGGTGTATGTAAACTTCAGACTTCAACTGTAACTTCAATTCAACTTTCATACCAATACATTTTAGTTCACAATTACATAACATGATTTACAGATTTTTAGAGTCCATATTATTTAGTATTTATTGTTTCATTTAGATTTTTCAGCTGTTTTTCCCTTATGCACCCGCCCCTTGACCCGTGGAGTCCAGTTATAACAGCCCTTTATTAGTGACTCAAGACTATTATAATGAACCGAGATGATCCAAGCACACAGATTACTAACTATATGTTTGGGGGGATGGTATGTTCAATTGTGCTGTAGATTAAAGTGCCTTCATACACGTCAGACAACAGATAACACGGATGCTCCAAAGGGAGTTCAGTCATTTCAGATAATATGTCCGCTAACGTAATGGAATCCATTACAGGGAATTCACATCTCGGCTATAATTGGCCAATGGCTGCCAACCTTCGTCAGTCACTATCAAGCACAGAGTACAGGGATGGAGTAGCAGTCTATGCTGGGGAGGAGATTTAGACAGCAAATCAGCAATGTAATTAAAGAAGGGGATGGGAAAAGAGATGTAGGGATGGAGAAATAAAGTAGTAAAGGTTGAAGAAACTGAGAGGATCTCCTGTGGGAAAGAATATGGATGGGGAAAATGATAAGGAAAAATATTGCTAAATGATGAATAATTGCTATTTGATTAATGCTCATCAAAATATGTGACTTGAAAATAAAGAGAATTACCAGCAGATAGACGCTGTACATTACTAAAACATGTGACAAATTAAGGCATTTTTAAAACTGCACTTAGGCAATGACTGGATGAAAGGAGACAGATTTTTCACTAATATTCAGGATGATGATTCACTTGAAGTCTTTCAATCAACTCACATGCTGTGTAATGAGACTAACTTCAGGCTGTCAATATCAATACCTCTGTGTTCCATTTCTTTCCTCCCTTTTGCCTCCCTCTACCTCAAATCAATCTCTATCTTTCTATCTGTATCTCTCTCTCCAATAGTCCACAATGAGAGATGAACGCACACAGTCAAGCATCTACCATAAATACCTGAAACCTATGGGAATACTGTCTATCCCATAAACACAGAGGGAGGGGTTCAGTCCCAGGGTCTTTAGCTTAGTGTTGAGCTTGGAGGGCACTATGGTGTTAAACGTAGGTAGTCAATGTAGTCAATGAACAGCATTCTCACGTAGGTGTTCATATTGTCCAGGTGGGAAAGGGCAGTGTGGAGTGCAATAGTGGTTGCGTCATCTGTGGATCTGTTGGGGCGGTATGCGAATTGGAATGGGTCCACGGTGTCTGGGATGATGGTGTTGATGTGAGCAATAGCTACAGAAGTGAGTGCTACGGGTCGATAGTCATTTAGACAGGTTACCTTGGTGTTCTTGGGCACAGGGACTATGGTGGTCTCCTTGAAACATCTAAGTATTACAGACTGGGTCAGGGAGAGGTTGAACATGTCAGTGAAGACACTTGCCACCTGGTCAGCCCATGCTGTGAGAATGCATCTGTAACTGCATTGCTTCCGTCCCTCTCCTCGCCCCTACCTGGGCAGGAACCAGAGACCCTCTGCACACATCAACAACTGCCTCCCACAAAGCATCGTTACCCATCGCTCCACAAAAGCCGCAGGGGGAAAGGGGAAAAACTACTTCAAGGTCTCAGAGCGAGTGATGTCACCAATTGAAACACTGTTAGAGCGCACCCCACTAACTAACTAGCCATTTCACACCGGTTACACTCACCCCCCTTTTGACCTCCTCCTTTTCCGCAGCAACCAGTGACCCGGGTCAACAGCATAGCTTCCGTCCCTCTCCTCGCCCCTACCTGGGCTCAAACCTGGGATCCTCTGCACACAGAAACAACTGCCTCCCACGAAGCATCGTTGCCCATCGCTCCACAAAAGCCACGGCCCTTGCAGAGCAAGGGGAACAACTACTTCAAGGTCTCAGAGCAAGTGACGTCACCAATTGAAACACTGTTCGCGCGCACCCCGCTAACTAACTAGTCATTTCACACCGGTTACACATCCTGGTAATCTGTCTCGCCCTGCAGCCTTCTGAATGTTAACCTGTTTAAAAGTATTACTGGCCTCCCGAGTGCTGCAGCGGTCTAAGGCACTGTATCTCAATGCTAAAAGCATCACTGTGTCGCAGCTGGCCGCGACCGGGAGACCCATGAGGCGGCACACAATTGGCCCAGCGTCGTCCAGGTTAGGGGAGGGTTTGGCCGGCCAGGATTTTCTTGTCCCGTCTCGCTCTAGCGGCTCCTTGTGGCGGGCCGGTCACATGCACGCTGACTTCAGTCGCCAGTTGTACGGTGTTTCCTCCGACACATTGGTGCAGCTGGCTTCCGGGTTAAGCGAGCAGTGTGTCAAGAAAAAGTGCAGCTTGGCAGGGTCATGATTCGGAGGATGCATGGCTCTCGACCTTCGCCTCTCCTGAGTCCATACAGGAGTTGCAGCGATGGGACAAGACTGTAACTACCAATTGGGGAGAAAAAGGGGTAACATGTACAAAACAAATTATAATAAAAAAAAACGACAATAAAAAATTACTCATCGGCTCATCGGCTACGGAGAGTGTGATCACACAGTCATCCGGAACAACTGGTACTCTAATGTATCGTTCAGTGTAGGATTCGATCTTGGTCCTGTTTTGACGTTTTGCCTGTTTGATATTTCATTGGAGGGTGCAGCGGGATTTCTTATAGGTGTCCGGATTAGTGTCCCTTTCCTTGAAAGCGGCAGCTCTCGCCTTTAGCTCAGTGCGGATGTTGCCTGTAATCCATGGCTTTTGTATGGGATATGTATGTACTGTCACTGTGGGGATGACGTCGCCGATGCACCTATTAATGAAGCCGGTGACTGATGTGGCAAACTCCTCAATGCCATCGGATGAATCCCGGAACATATTCAAGTCTGTGCTAGCGAAAGTCCTGTAGCTTAGCATCCACTTCATCTGACCACTTCTGTATTAAACGCGTCACTGGTACATGCTGTTTGAGCTTTTGCTTGTAAGCAGGAATCAGGAGGATAGAGTTATGGTCAGATTTGCTAAATGGAGGGCGAGGGAGAGCTTTGTATGCATCTCTGTGTGTGGAGTGAAGGTGATTTAGTTTTTTCGCCTCCAGATGCACAGATGGCATGCAGTTTTCCTGCATTAAAATCACCGGCCTCTAGGAGCACCGCCTCTGGATGAGCCCTTTATTGTTTGCTTATGGCCCCATACAGTCCAATCCACAATGAGAGATACAGTCAAGCGTCTAACATATACCCGTAACCTTTTATTTATTTTTTTTATGTAAAAATTAGGGAGTAGATCAGCTTCAAAATTGCAGATAGATTGTAGCTTATATCAATGTAATTGTCTGCATAATTTCCAATCCCCATATATGTTGGGGTAAATATATACAGTACCAGTCAAAGATTTGGACACACCTACTCATTCAAGGGTTTTTCTTTATTTTTATTATTTTCAACATTGTAGAATAATAGTGAAGACAAAACTATAAATAACACATATAGGATCAAGTAGTAACCAAAACAAATAAAAACATATTTTTGATTTTAGATTCTTCAAAGTAGCCAACCTTTACCTTGATGACAGCTTTGGACACTCTTGGCATTCTCTCAACCAGCTTCATGAGGTAGTCACATGGAATGAATATCAATCAACAAGTGTGCCTTGTTAAAAGTTAATTTGTGGATTTTCTTTCCTTCTTAATGTGTTTGAGCCAATCAGTTGTGTTGTGACAAGGTAGGGGTGGTATACAGAGAAAACCCTATTTGGTAAAAAAAAACAAGTCCATATTATGGCAAGAACAGCTCAAATAAGCAAAGAGAAACAACAGTCCATCATTACTTAATCTGTGGGAATGTTGGGCTCCTGAGTGGCGCAGTGAGCTAAGGCACTGCCTCTCTGTGATAGAAGAATCACAATAGATCCTGATTAGATTCCAGGCTGTATCACAACCGGCCGTGATTGGGAGTCCCATAGAGCAGTGCACAATTCGCCCAGCGTCGTCCGGGTTAGGGTTTGGCAGGGGTAGGCCGTCATTGTAAATGAGAATTTGTTCTTAACTGACTTGCCTAATTAAATAAAGGTTAATTAAAAAATAAGATATGAAGGTCAGTCAATACGGAACATTTCAAGACCCAGAGTTACCTCTGCTGCAGAGGATTAGTTCTTTAGAGTTAACTGCACCTCAGATTGCAGCCCAAATAAATGCTTCACAGAGTTCAAGTAACAGACACATCTCAACATCAACTGTTCAGAGGAGACTGCGTGAATCAGGCCTTCATGGTCGAATTGCTGCAAAGAAACCACTACTAAAGGTCACCATTAAGAAGAAGAGACTTGCTTGGGCCAAGAAACACGAGCATTGGACATTAGACCGATGGAAATCTGTCCTTTGGTCTGATGAGTCCAAATTTGAGATTTTGGTTCCAACTGCTGTGTCTTTGTGAGATGCAGAGTAGGTGAACAGATGATCTCCTTATGTGTTGTTCCCACTGTGAAGCATGGAGGAGGACGTGTGATGGCGTGGGGGTGCTTTGCTGGTGACATCATCAGTGATTTATTTAGAAACCAAGGCACACTTAACCAGCATGGTTACCACAACAGTCTGCAGCAATACGCCATCCCATCTGGTTTGCGCTTAATGGGAATATAATTTGTTTTTCAACAGGACAATGACTCAAATCACATCACCAGGCTGTGTAAAGACTATTTGACCAAGAAGGAGAGTGATGGAGTGCTGCATCAGATGACCTGGCCTCCACAATCACCCAACGTCAACCCAATTGAGATGGTTTGGGATGAGTTGGACTGCAGAGTGAAGGAAAAGCAGCCAACAAGTCCTCAGCATATGTGGGAACTCCTTTAAGACTGTTGGAAAAGCATTCCTCATTAAGCTGGTTGAGAGAATGCCAAGAGTGTGCAAAGCTGTCATCAAGGCAAAGGGGACTACTTTGAAGAATCTAAAATATATTTTGATTTGTTTAACACTTTTTTGGTGTTCTTCCAACTGCTTCCAACTCACACTCTGAAACATGTAGATCCCCTGAACGCACCTCACTCTGATTGAGAGTCCTATATATATAGGTATGTGTTTGTGTTGGTAGTTAGTGGGAGATTGTGCTAGGTATAGCCTTAATGCCTTACCGGCCTGTTATTCGTCATTGTGTTTTGTGTACGTGTTTATTTTGTTTTTTCCTTCTTTGCCAATTCAATAAAAGAAGATGAGTGCACATAACCCCGTTGCGTTTTGGTCCGACAATGATTTTTCTTTATCATCTGACGAAGAAGCTTGTGACACCTTTACAATAAACACCTGCTGCGCCCTGTGCTTGAAACCAGATCTCTGTCTCCCATCGTGTTCATTACATCTACAATGTAGAAAAAAGTAAATATAAAGAAAAACCCTTGAATGAGTAGGTGTGTCCAAACTTTTGACTGGTACTAGATACATACATACATACATACATACATACATACATACATACATACATACATACATACATACATACATACATACATACATACATACATACATACATACATACATACATACATACATACAGTGGGGGGAAAAAGTATTTGATCCCCTGCTGATTTTGTATGTTTGCCCACTGACAAAGAAAGGATCAGTCTATAATTTCAATGGTAGGTTTATCTGAACAGTGAGAGACAGAATAACAACAACAATATCCAGAAAAAAGCATGTCAAAAATGTTATAAATTGATTTGCATTTTAATGATGGAAATAAGTATTTGACTCCCTTTCAATCAGAAAGATTTCTGGCTCCCAGGTGTCTTTTATACAGGTAACGAGCTGAGATTAGGAGCACACTCTTAAAGGGATTGCTCCTAACCACAGCTTGTTACCTGTAAAAAAGACACCTGTCCACAGAAGCAATCAATCAGATTCCAAACTCTCCACCATGGCCAAGACCAAAGAGCTTTCCAAGGATGTCAGGGACAAGATTGTAGACCTACACAAGGCTGGAATGGGCTACAAGACCATTGCCAAGCAGCTTGGTGAGAAGGTGACAACATTTTGGTGAGATTATTCGCAAATGGAAGAAACACAAAAGAACTGTCAATCTCCCTCGGCCTGGGGCTCCATGCAAGATCTCACCTCGTGGAGTTGCAATGATCATGAGAATGGTGAGGAATCAGCCCAGAACTACACGGGAGGATCTTGTCAATGATTTCAAGGCAGCTGGGACCATAGTCACCAAGAAAACAATTGGTAATACACTACGCCGTGAATGACTGAAATCCTGCAACGCCCGCAAGGTCCCCTGCTCAAGAATACATATACATGCCCGTCTGAAGTTTGCCAATGAACATCTGAATGACTCAGAGGACAACTGGTGAAAGTGTTGTGGTCAGATGAAACCAAAATGGAGCTCTTTCACATCAACTCAACTCACCGTGTTTGGAGGAGGAGGAATGCTGCCTATGACCCCATCTTCAATGTCAAACATGGAGATGGAAACATTATGCTTTGGGGGTGTTTTTCTGCTAAGGGGACAGGAAAACTTCACCGCATCAAAGGGACGATGGACGGGGCCATGTACCGTCAAATCTTGGGTGAGAACCTCCTTCCTTCAGCCAGGGTATTGAAAATGGGTCGTGGATGGGTATTCCAGCATGACAATGACCCAAAACACACAACCAAGGCAACAAAGGAGTGGCTCAAGAAGAAGCACATTAAGGTCCTGGAGTGGCCAAGCCAGTCTCCAGACCTTAATCCCATAGAAAATCTGTGGAGGGAGCTGAAGGTTTCGAGTTGCCAAACGTCAGCCTCGAAACCTGGAGAAGATCTGCAAAGAGGAGTGGAACAAAATCCCTCCTGAGATGTGTGCAAACCTGGTGGCCAACTACAAGAAACGTCTGACCTCTGATTGCCAACAAGGGATTTGCCACCAAGTACTAAGTCATGTTTTGCAGAGGGGTCAAATACTTATTTCCCTCATTAAAATGCAAATCATTTTATAACATTTTTGACATGCGTTTTTCTGGATTTTCTGTTGTTGTTATTCTGTCTCTCACTGTTCAAATAAACCTACTATTAAAATTATAGGCTGATAATTTCTTTGTAAGTGGGCAAACATACAAAATCAGCAGGGGATCAAACACTTTTTTCCCCCACTGTACACACACACAGTTGAAGTCGGAAGTTTACATACACTTAGGTTGGAGTCATTAAAACTCGTTTTTCAACCACTCCACAAATTTCTTGTTAACAAACTATAGTTTTGGCAAGTCGGTTAGGACATATACTTTGTGCATGACACAAGTCATTTTTCCAACAATTGTTTACAGACAGATTATTTCACATATAATTCACTGTATCACAATTCCAGTGGTTCAGAAGTTTACATACGCTACGTTGACTGACTTTAAACAGCTTGGAAAATTCTAGATAATGATGTCATGGCTTTAGAAGCTTCTGATAGGCTAATTGACATAATTTGAGTCAATTGGAGGTGTACCTGTGTATGTATTTCAAGGCCTACCTTCAAACTCAGTGCCTCTTTGCTTGACATCATGGAAAAATCAAAAGAAATCAGGCAAGACCTCAGAAAAACAATTGTAGACCTCTACAAGTCTGGTTCATCCTTGGGAGCAATTTCCAAGTGCCTGAAGGTACCACATTCATCTGTACAAACAATAGTACGCAAGTATAAACACCATGGGACCATGCAGCTGTCATTCCGCTCAGGAAGGAGACGCGTTCTGTCTCCTAGAGATGAACATACTTTGGTGCGAAAGTGCAAATCAATCCCAGAACAGCAAAGGACCTTGTGAAGATGCTGGAGGAAACCGGTACAAAAGTGTATATATCCACAGTAAAACAAGTCCTATATCGACATAACTTGAAAGTCCGCTCAGCAAGGAAGAAGCCACTGCTCCAAAACCGCCATAAAAAGCCAGACTACGGTTTGCAACTGCACATGGGGACAAAGATCATACTTTTTGGAGAAATGGTCTGATGAAACAAAAATAGAACTGTTTGGCAATAATGACCATTGTTATGTTAGGAGGAAAAAGGGGAAGGCTTGCAAGCCGAAGAACACCATCCCAACCGTGAAGAACGGGGGTGGCAGCGTCATGTTGTGGGGGTGCTTTGCTGCAGGAGGGACTGGTGCACTTCACAAAATAGATAGAAACATGAGGCAGGAAAATAATGTGGATATATTGAAGCAACATCTCAAGACATCAGTCAGGAAGTTCAAGCTTGGTTGCAAATGGGTCTTCCAAATGGACAATGACCCCAAGTATACTTCCAAAGTTATGGCAAAATGGCTTAAGGACAACAAAGTCAAGATATTGGAGTGGCCATCACCTCAATCCTATAGAACATTTGTGGGCAGAACTGAAAAAGTGTGTGCGAGCAAGGAGGCCTACAAACGTGACTCAGTTACACCAGTTCTGTCAGGAGGAATGGGCCAAAATTCACCCAACTTATTGTGGGAAGCTTGTGAAAGGCTACCCGAAACGTTTGACCCAAGTTAAACAATTTAAAAGCAATGCTACTAAATACTAATTGAGTATGTAAACTTCTGACCCACTGGGAATGTGATGAGAAATAAAAGCTGAAATAAATCTCTCTACTATTATTCTGACATTTCACATTCTTAAAATAAAGTGGTGATCCTAGGATTAAATGTCAGGAATTGTGAAAAACTGAGTTTAAATGTATTTGAGTAAGGTGTATGTAAACTTCCGACTTCAACTGTATATGCACCACCAGCCACCTAGCAATTTTGTGAAGTTGGCTTTAGCTGCCCAGATAGGTTCCCAATCTCCCATCCTCATAACTAGCTACAAAGAAGCCATCACAGTGCAGTTATCACAAAACATATTATTTTCTTTGTTTTAGCCTAACTAGATCATAGGCTATAAAGGCCTGGGGAAAGTTGTGTAATTTAAATTAAACCAGAGCGGAAGATACGAACTTTACGCTACTCTGGTGAATTTGCGAGGCATGCAAGACAAGACATTGCTAGATACAGATTACCAAAACATATGCGCGTCACTCTCTCTGCCTGCCCCCTCTCTCTGCCTCGCTCTGGCTCGCCTGTTCTTTCTCGTCACTAATGATGCGAGTTTGTGTTCAGTCTTCGGTCTGTTGCATGTAGAATATCATAGCCTATTCATTGACAGGCCCTGCTTTACTGAAGTTGCGAGACATTGCAAGCCAAGAAATTGCGAGGTATAGCATTCCATTGCGAGATACAGCTTTTGATTGCCGATAGAAAGGCCTAGTGCACAGTTCCGACTGTCTGCCTGGTGGCTGACCTGCCTATACTGTGCCCCTCTCTCACCATCCCTTGCTAGCTTGCAATGAAAGATGCAAGTGTTTGTGTTCTCGGAAATACGGCAACTAATCTGTCTCCTCTGTTCCAAAAATACTGAATCTTAGGAGTCGATTCCTGATGGAATCAAATCTTGACACTCAGAAATGGGAGTCGAGGTACTAGGAATCAATTATTTTGAAGTCGCTGTTCCAGCACTCACGTACTTTGTGCCCCCTCAGATTTTTGGGGTGCATGACGCCACTGTACACAGGTTCTTTAACATCAAGGAGTGTAGCATGGGGATAATAGGCAGATGTATAGCGATCAACAACAATATTCTCGTCTTCTGCTCCAGGTACATGTTTCATGGAAGCTCTTTTACAAAATCCCTTCCACAGGACAAAACGATAGTTGATGTAGAAATCCACAATTTAATTCAATATAGGCCGGAGCCATGGCATAAGGCACAGATCAGATGAATTACTCTGTCAAATAACATGTGTTACGCAACACTCTCAGGAGGGCGTACCCATGGAGAAGGAGAGCGGGTTCAACTGGCATACGGGCAACCTCGCCATAAATGCACTTACGATCCACGGACACACTTCTGAATTTGGACTAGCCCAATGTCACCATTCCCGTCCTCCCTGCACACGCCAACCTTCTCATGATAATAATCATTTCTTGAATGACAGAAAACAGCCAGGTTATATACTGAAGGCCACAACCCTCAATTACAATCAATCTTACACATCTGGCACTGACTGAGACACAAGCCTGCTTTCACCAACTCAACAGTTTCACCCTGTTACAAATCCAATAATATTTCATGATTTAAGAATATTGGAGCAAAGGCATACACTGATGACGAGTTTAACCAATAAACGTTATAATTCTATATGACACACGCGACATATTCAAAAGGTAGGAGCAGGGAGCTGGTTATAGTTGGTTGAGAGTGACAGAAATGTGTTACCCAGACTACATAGGAAATCCATTCAGCCTGCCAATCAGGACCACATGGCCTTATGCTGCTGAGGAGAATCTAAAGCTAATCCTCTCATATCCTCCCCTAAGTTGCAAATCAGAATCAAGAGATGGGAGATAAGATAAGACAGGAGGAGAGACAGGAAGGAGGGGGAGGGGGATTAGTGAGGTAGCAGTTTGCTTGAAGCAGACAAGAAATCATGGAGAGAGTGAGGAGGCTAGAGGGTAGCACTTAATATTAACAGCTCAGATAACACAGTAAGAGTATGGTAATAAGTTATTGTTACCTGCAGTGCGACCGACTAGAAGTAGCACAATAAACACTAAAAAATTAATTCATTTGATCACCCTGTTGCAGGAAAACTTTGCTGTAATGCAGGAAATGTAAAACTTGTAAAATGTGTATTTTAAGGTTTAAAAAGGCTTCTGAAGTTCGTAATGTCCACTTTGAAATGTCAGACTTGATTTTCCCTTACGAAAAATGTATCAACCCCTACAAAAAGTTCCATTAATTATAATCCACATAATAACTCACATTTCTTGTTGCTGCAGGATTATTTTCCTGCTGTAACAAACTGGCTCAAATTAAGATCCTACATCTATATAGACTGAAGGGATGTTAATGTGAAAGATAATTGATAGTGAAAGGAGAAGGATATTGTTTATACAATGCACTGACTTAACAGATGAACTCAGACAGTGCTGCCATTGTGCCTTTTCTGTCTGCATGTAGTTAGTTGTCAATACAGGCATAATTAACATGCTATGGTGAACGTGTATATCAAGCCAGACCATATCCCTCACACAGATTTACTGGTGCAGTAATTGATTCTCTATCCCCCTCCTCCAAATCTTCTCTTTTTCAAACTGCTCCCAGTGATACGGGTGCATGCTAAACTAACCATAACAAACAGAATCACTTTGCAGCAGTGAATAGTAAAATGACAAAGAAGAGAATAATACAAGATATCATTTTAGCTTATAGAGAGAGAGAGAGAGAGAGAGCTCAGACTGGGGAGACTTTTTATTCTGCCTCACCTCAGAGACAATAAGCAGAGAGCTGTCACGGTTTTCGTAAGAACGGGACCAAGGCGCAGCGTGTTCTGAGTTCCACATATTTATTTAGGTGAAACTTAAGCAACAATAAATCAATAAACGACCAACGAAACGTGACTACGTTGTGCTACATGCACAATACAATATCCCACAAACACAGGTGGGATAAATAGCTACTTAAATATGATCCCCAATTAGAGGCAACGATTACCAGCTGCCTCTAATTGGGAACCATACCAAAACACCAACATAGAAATGTTAAACTAGAACACCCCCTAGTCACGTCCTGACCTACTACACCATAGAGAAACAAGGGCTCTCTATGGTCAGGGCGTGACAAGAGCTGAGACTTGTGCAGAACTAGCAGCCTAATTGCATTACAAATAAGTACTCGTATTTCTTAATACTGATTTATGGGGCCGTATGAAATAACGACAGCTGGAGGGGGACAGTGCAGTCACAGTGGTGGAGCCCCTGGCTGTGCATGATACCCAGATGCATTAGGAGACTCAGACCCCAGCAGCCCAGACCAGCAGTCTCAGCTGCCTGCCTGCGCTGTGTTAAGGCTGCTCAGAGATAATTCCTAACACTGGGGAGCACAGTGGCTGAACGACAGGATGGGAGGGACAGGAGGAAATAAAGGCAACAAAAGGCCTGACGGACTGGAGGAGGGAGGGAGGAAGGCAGGGAGGTAGGGAGGAAAGTAGAGATGGAGGGAGGTGCAGTAGTCTGAATCAGAGAACGAAGGTGGAGAAGAGGAAGAGAGGAGGAGGAGACTGACAGTCCTTCTCTCCATTCATCTGTTTCAGTGTGTGAAAATCCTTCCTACATGACTTTACAACAATTGAGATTTTCCAAATCTGGGGTGAGAAACATGATTGTTTTTAGATTGCTGAGTGGAGAGATATATAAAGTGTCAAATGAGAAAGTGAAAATGCACCTGTCCTGCATATACCATCAGACAGAAATAGTCACAATTATTCTTATTCTCCTTACTCCCCCTGTTATCCAGGGACAGACAAACAGATGCAAGCAAACAACACAAGCTACAGTATATCTGTCCTATTAAATACAGATCACAATGATCTGCAATACTTGGGGGTGGGGGTCTTCACAACAACAACAAAAACTATCAAATACAATTAGGAGAACAGCAACAACAAGCAGAAATGACCCCAGCCATTATCACACTGGTTGCTGTAGCTTCATTCACCTCAGTTGATCTACATACACATAGCCTATTAGCTATACAATTAGATGCTACACATTAAGTCACATTAACTCAGCACCGAGATTAAAAACTATCATTTAATACATAGAGAGGAATGTGTTAGCAGAAAAAGTATTGTATTAAAAAAAGGTGAACAAATGTTTGCTGTACATAACTTTTTGTTGCAGTTTTATAGTCTCGCTATTGTTATAGGGTTTCTGGGATAATGGTGTTGATGTGAGCCATGACCAGTCTTTCAAAGCACTTCATGGCTACATACGTGAGTGCTATGGGTCGGTAGTCATTTAGGCAGGTTACCTTAGTGCTCTTGGGCACAGGCACTATGGTGGTCTGCTTAAAACATGTTGGTATTACAGACTCGGACAGGGAGAGGTTAAAAATGTCAATGAAGACACTTGCCAGTTGGTCAGTGCATGCTCGCAGTACACGTCCTGGTAATCCGTCTGGCCCTGCGGCCTTGTGAATGTTGACCTGTTTAGAAGTCTTACCCACATCAGCTGCGGAGAGAGTAATCACACAGTCTTCCGGAACAGCTGGTGCTCTCATGCATGTTTCAGTGTTATTTGCCTCGAAGCGAGCATAGAAGCAGTTTAGCTCGTCTGGTAGGTTAGTGTCACTGGGCAGCTCTTGGCTGTGCTTCCCATTGTAGTCTGTAATGGTTTGCAAGCCCTGCCACATCCGAAGGGCGTAGTACGATTCGATCTTAGTCCTGTATTGACACTTTGGCTGTTTGATGATTTGTCGGAGGGCATAGCGGGATTTGTTATAAGCATTCGTGTTAGAGTCCCGCTCCTTGAAAGCGGCAGCTCTAGCCTTTAGCTCAGTGCGAATGTTGCCTGTAATCCATTGGTTCTGGTTAGGGTATGTACGTACGGTCACTGTGGAGACGACATCATCGATGCACTTATTGATGAAGCCAATGACTGATGTGGTGTACTCCTCAATGCCATTGGAGGAATCCCGCTACATATTCCAGTCAGTGCTAGCTCAACAGTCCTGTAGCTTAGCATCTGCTTCATCTGACGACTTTTTCATTGATCTAGTCACTGGCGCTTCCTGCTTTAATTTTTGCTTGTACGCAGGAATCAGGAGGGTAGAATTATGGTCAGATTTCCCAAATGGAGGGCAAGGGAGAGCTTTGTATGCGTCTCTGTGTGTGGAGTAAAGGTGGTACAGAGTTTTTTTCCCTCTGGTTGCACATTTAACATGCTGATAGAAATTTGGTAAAACGGAATTAAGTTCCCTGCATTAAAGTCCCCTTCTACTAGGAGTGTCGCCTCTGGGTGAACGTTTTCTTGTTTGCTTACGGCGGAATACAGCTCATTCAATGCTGTCTTAGTGCCAGCCTCTGACTGTGATGGTATGTAAACAGCTACAAAAAATACAGATTAAAACTCTCTAGGTAGATAGTGTGGTCTACAGCTTATCATGAGATACTCTACCTCAGGCGAGCAATTGCTCGAGACTTCCTTTGATATCGTGCACCAGCTGTTATTTACAAAAATACATAGTCCGCCACCCCTTGTCTTACTAGACGTCACTGTTCTGTCCTACCTGTCACGTCCTGACCAGTAAAGGGGTTATTTGTTATTGTAGTTTGGTCAGGACGTGGCAGGGGGGTGTTTGTTTTATGTGGTTCGGGGTTTGTTGGGATATGTGTTTATGTAGAGGGGTGTTTGTTTAGAGTTTTCCAGGGTTTTTGGTTATGTTCTATGTTTTGTATTTCTATGCTCTGTCTATGTTGTGTATTTCTTTGTGTTGGCCTGGTATGGCTCTCAATCAAGAACAGCTGTACACCGTTGTTGCTGATTGGGAGTCATACTTAGGTAGCCCTGTTTTCACCTGTCATTTGTGGGAAGTTGTTTTTGCACTGCTGTGTTTAGCCTGTAATACTGTGCGCTCATTCGTTTTCTTGTTTTGTTTCGTTAAGTGTTCTAATAAAAGTTTCAAATGAGCACTCAACCCGCTGCGCCTTGGTCCATTACATACGACGACCGTTACACTACCGGTACAGCGTATAACCAGCCAGCTCTATGTTGATAGCTGGCATAGATAACCCCATCTGTCTATCACCGGCATAGATAACCACATCTCTTTATAACTGGCATAGATAACCCCATCTCTTTATAACTGGCATAGATAACCCCATCTCTTTATAACTGGCATCAATAACCCCATCTGTCTATCACTGGCATAGATAACCCCATCTGTCTATCACTGGCATAGATAACCCCATCTCTTTTTCACTGGCATAGATAACCCCATCTCTTTATAACTGGCATAGATAACCCCATCTCTTTATAACTGGCATAGATAACCCCATCTCTTTATAACTGGCATAGATAACCCCATCTGTCTATCACTGGCATAGATAACCCCATCTCTTTATAACTGACATAGATAACCCCATCTCTTTATAACTGGCATAGATAACCCCATCTCCTTTTCACTGGCATAGATTACCCCATCTCTTTATCACTGGCATAGATAACCACATCTCTTTATCACTGGCATAGATAACCCCATCTATCTATAACTGGCATAGATAACCCCATCTCTTTATAACTGGCATAGATAACCCCATCTCTTTATCACTGGCATAGATAACCCCATCTCTTTATCACTGGCATAAATAACCCCATCTCTTTATAACTGGCATAGATAACCCCATCTCTTTATAACTGACATAGATAACCCCATCTCTTTATAACTGACATAGATAACCCCATCTCTTTATAACTGGCATAGATAACCCCATCTCTTTATAACTGACATAGATAACCCCATCTCTTTATAACTGACATAGATAACCCCATCTATTTATAACTGACATAGATAACCCCATCTATCTATAACTGACATAGATAACCCCATCTCTTTATCACTGTCATAGATAACCCCATCTCTTTATAACTGACATAGATAACCCCATCTCTTTATAACTGACATAGATAACCCCATCTATCTATAACTGACATAGATAACCCCATCTGTCTATCACTGGCATAGATAACCCCATCTCTTTATAACTGGCATAGATAACCCCATCTCTTTATAACAGGCATAGATAACCCCATCTCTTTATAACTGGCATAGATAACCCCATCTGTCTATCACTGGCATAGATAACCCCATCTCTTTATAACTGACATAGATAACCCCATCTCTTTATAACTGGCATAGATAACCCCATCTCCTTTTCACTGGCATAGATTACCCCATCTCTTTATCACTGGCATAGATAACCAAATCTCTTTATCACTGGCATAGATAACCCCATCTATCTATAACTGGCATAGATAACCCCATCTCTTTATAACTGGCATAGATAACCCCATCTCTTTATCACTGGCATAGATGACCCCATCTCTTTATCACTGGCATAGATAACCCCATCTCTTTATAACTGGCATAGATAACCCCATCTCTTTATAACTGACATAGATAACCCCATCTCTTTATAATTGACATAGATAACCCCATCTCTTTATAACTGGCATAGATAACCCCATCTCTTTATAACTGACATAGATAACCCCATCTATCTATAACTGACATAGATAACCCCATCTCTTTATCACTGTCATAGATAACCCCATCTCTTTATAACTGACATAGATAACCCCATCTCTTTATAACTGACATAGATAACCCCATCTATCTATAACTGACATAGATAACCCCATCTATCTATAACTGACATAGATAACCCCATCTGTCTATCACTGGCATAGATAACCCCATCTCTTTATAACTGGCATAGATAACCCCATCTCTTTATAACTGGCATAGATAACCCCATCTCTTTATCACTGGCATAGATAACCCCATCTGTCTATCACTGGCATAGATAACCCCATCTGTCTATCACTGGCATAGATAACCCCATCTATTTATCACTGGCATAGATAACCCCATCTCTTTATAACCGGCATAGATAACCCCATCTCTTTATAACTGGCATAGATAACCCCATCTCTTTTTCACTGTCATAGATAACCCCATCTCTTTTTCACTGGCATAGATAACCCCATCTATTTATCACTGGCATAGATAACCCCATCTCTTTATCACTGGCATAGATAACCCCATCTCTTTATCACTGGCATAAATAACCCCATCTCTTTATAACTGGCATAGATAACCCCATCTCTTTATAACTGACATAGATAACCCCATCTCTTTATAACTGACATAGATAACCCCATCTCTTTATAACTGGCATAGATAACCCCATCTCTTTATAACTGACATAGATAACCCCATCTCTTTATAACCGGCATAGATTACCCCATCTCTTTATCACTGGCATAGATAACCCCATCTATTTATCACTGGCATAGATAACCCCATCTCTTTATAACTGGCATAGATAACCCCATCTCTTTTTCAATGGCATAGATAACCCCATCTATTTATCACTGGCATAGATAACCCCATCTATTTATCACTGGCATAGATAACCCCATCTCTTTATAACTGGCATAGATAACCCCATCTCTTTTTCAATGGCATAGATAACCCCATCTATTTATCACTGGCATAGATAACCCCATCTCTTTATAACTGGCATAGATAACCCCATCTCTTTTTCAATGGCATAGATAACCCCATCTCTTTATAACTGGCATAGATAACCCCATCTCTTTATAACTGACATAGATAATCACATCTCTTTATCACTGGCATAGATAACCCATCTCTTTATAACTGACATAGATAACCACATCTCTTTATCACTGGCATAGATAACCCATCTCTTTATAACTGACATAGATAACCACATCTCTTTATCACTGGCATAGATAACCCATCTCTTTATAACTGACATAGATAACCCCATCTCTTTATAACTGGCATAGATAACCCCATCTCTTTATAACTGGCATAGATAACCCCATCTCTTTTTCACTGGCATAGATAACCCCATCTCTTTATAACTGACATAGATAACCACATCTCTTTATCACTGGCATAGATAACCCATCTCTTTATAACTGACATAGATAACCACATCTCTTTATCACTGGCATAGATAACCCATCTCTTTATAACTGGCATAGATAACCCCATCTCTTTATAACTGGCATAGATAACCCCATCTCTTTTTCACTGGCATAGATAACCCCATCTCTTTATAACTGACATAGATAACCACATCTCTTAATCACTGGCATAGATAACCCATCTCTTTATCACTGGCATAGATAACCCCATCTCTTTATAACTGGCATAGATAACCCCATCTCTTTTTCAATGGCATAGATAACCCCATCTCTTTAGAATTGGCATAGATAACCCCATCTCTTTATAACTGACATAGATAACCACATCTCTTTATCACTGGCATAGATAACCCATCTCTTTATAACTGACATAGATAACCACATCTCTTTATCACTGGCATAGATAACCCATCTCTTTATAACTGACATAGATAACCACATCTCTTTATCACTGGCATAGATAACCCATCTCTTTATAACTGACATAGATAACCCCATCTCTTTATAACTGGCATAGATAACCCCATCTCTTTATAACTGGCATAGATAACCCCATCTCTTTTTCACTGGCATAGATAACCCCATCTCTTTATCACTGTCATAGATAACCCCATCTCTTTATAACTGGCATAGATAACCCCATCTCTTTATAACTGGCATAGATAACCCCATCTCTTTATCACTGTCATAGATAACCCCATCTCTTTATCACTGTCATAGATAACCCCATCTCTTTATAACTGGCATAGATAACCCCATCTCTTTATAACTGACATAGATAACCACATCTCTTTATAACTGACATAGATAACCACATCTCTTTATCACTGGCATAGACAACCCTATCTCTTTATAACTGACATAGATAACCCCATCTATTAATAATTTCCTGATCATCAACAAATAGTAAGAGGTAAAACAGTACTGTCTACTAATTCACATTCACAGCAGAGGTTTTGAATGTTATGCTCTTTAGAGATGCCAAGTTGCTCTTTGCTCTTTGCCTCTGTAGAATCTCTGACTAATAGCCCTACCTATTTTCTTCAGATGTAACCCGTCTTATTAAGCGGCCATATCACCCTCTGCGCTTCCATGAAAACCATCTCCACAGGAGCTTTGTGTCAATTTAAACTGTCTCCTCTGGCTCATTAAAAAGAAGGGTTAGCATTAGGTGCTCTACACTGACTGTCCATGTTCCATGATAAAAATAATACAAAAATATGATTAATTCTTTATCCACCTGTGGAGGAATAGGAGAGTTTGTTAGGACTGAATTTCACCCTCGTTACAACTAGGTGACTGGGACCTTCCCATCACTACCAGACTCACAGTATCATAGTGTTCTTGCAAAATTGAGTCAACTGCTGTTTTCAAATGTAATGGCATGCTACATGGCTACTGTAACAATATAAAATATGAGATATTCTTGGTCTTATGGACTTTTGGCATTGGAACAAATGGGGGATTACACCAACAGATCGTGCCAACATCACAGAGAACAATACAATGCGAGGCAGAGGCTTTCTACATGTTTCAGAAAACAGCAGAAAAAATGGATTTGCTGCCACAGAAAAAGATGTGCCATAGTATAGGCACAGCATTATAACTAAGTGCCTTCAGCAATTAGGGGGCATTTACATGCGCCAGAGAGAGATAGAGAAAATGTATAGAGAGAGAGAAAGAGAGACATAAGTGAGGGGAGAGTCGATTTAGGGTGGGAGGAGAGTAATAGTGATTTTAAAATAGATGTTCATCATTTAAATAGACTCGATTTCCTCACCATGATTGTCTTCGCCTCTTTTCAACGTAAAAACCCACTGGTCACAGACGTCAATTCAACGTCTGCTCCACGTGCGTTTAAAGTAATTTCATTGAAATGACGTGGAAACCACGTTGCCTCAACCTGTCTGAGCCCAGCGGGAAGGCATATGCAGACAAAACGGGTTGGGAATAGATTCACGCCAGCTCAGGCTAGCTTTAAAACCCCATTTGGTGGCCCTTTACACTCTACACTGGGCACACACCGGTTGAATCAACGTTGTTTCCACGCCATTTCAATGAAATGACGTTGAACCAACATGGAATAGGCGTTGATTTGACGTCTGTGCCCAGTGGGTTGTGCCTGTATACAGGTTGAGAATGGCCGATTTGGACACTGAAAAGCGCCTAAATTGGAACGCAGTGGCTGTACAGTAACATGCTATACATGCCGTCAGAGCTCTGGCTCTGCGCTTCCCAGCGCTGTATGGGTTTTGACTGACAGCCATTCTGAACTTGAGCAATGCGCACAACAAGAAGTTGCCCCCATCCCTCCCACTAATTGGGAAACTATAGCAAATTTTGAAAGATGAGACATTGAGGATTATAATAAATAACACTTTGATGTGATACAAGCAAGCCAAACACCCACAAGTGTAATATACAGCTTCAATGTTTATTTCATTTTACCTTTATTTAACTAGGCAAGTCAGTTAAGAACAAATTCTTATTTTCAATGACAGCCTAGGAACAGTGGGTTAACTGCCTTGTTCAGGGGCAGAACAACAGATTTGTACCTTGTCAGCTCAGGGATCCAATCTTCCAACCTTGCGGTTACTAGTCCAATGCTCTAACCACTAGGCTACGCTTATGATCACTATGTTTGATGTACAGTTACAAGATGACATGTAATTATACCCTGTGTTGTCCTGAACAGAATGAGCCTATGTTTGTTGTATTGTAAAGAAAATTAGCAGTAGACCATGCATCTGAATGCACCAAAATCTGAATGCACCAAAATTATGATCTGCTTCTCTGAATTTCCTAACACTGTAAGATCCTATTTTATAATTTAGCTAGTCATGTTGGCAATAGACCAAGCTTTCACATTTTCCCCACCTGACCCAGATTGCGATTTATAATGGGGCATTTTTTGATTGCGTAAAACAACAGTAACTGTGTAAAGGCGGGGATGCAGGGCTGAGTTGCGAAAAAAACAACTACGAGTGTGCTTGCTCTAGTTCCTCAAGGGCACAGCTAGGAGAGCTCAAAAAAGCACCTTATAGTTTGAGTCATAAAAGTGCAATGAGGGCCTCTCGAGTGGCACAGTGGTCTAAGGAACTGCATCGCAGTGATAGCTGTGCCACTAGAGATTCTGGGTTTGAGTCCAGGCTCTGTCATGACCGGGAGACCCATGTGGCGGCACACAATTGGCCCAGCGTTGTCTGGGTTAGGGGAGGGCTTGGCCTGGCAGAGATGTCATATTCCCATCGTGTACTAGCAACTCCTGTGGCGGGCCAGGTGCAGTGCACGCTGACACGGTCGCCGGGTGCATAGTGTTTTCTCCAACATATTGGTGTGGTTGGCTTCTGGGTTAAGTGGGCATTGTGTCAAGAAGCAGTGCAGCTTGGTTGTATTTTGGAGGACACACAATAAGTGCACTAAAATTACTTAGGAACTGTGCAGACTTTGGAGAGGTGTGTTGCTACTTGGAAACACCAGTTGGACCTCTCACTGAAACCATTGTCATTTTTTTGTCTTATGTTCCACCTACCTTAAAGTTTCCAAGAATATTCTTATCAGGTTATTGTATCCAGAGTATTTTCAGATTTTGTTATCAACAAATGCTGTGAAAAGTACAGTAAATGTAGAGTTGCAGTCGAAGGTTTACATACACCTTAGCCAATTACATTTATACTCAGTTTTTCACAATTCCTGACATTTAGTCCTAGAAAAAATTCCTTGTCTTAGGTCAGTTAGATCACCACTTTATTTTAAGAATGTGAAATGTCAGAATAATAGTAGAGAGAATGTTTTATTTCAGCTTTTATTTCTTTCATCACATTCCCAGTGGGTCAGAAGTTTACATACACTCAATTAGTATTTGGTAGCATTGCCTTTAAATTGTTTAACTTGGGTCAAACGTTTCGGTAGCCTTCCACAAGCTTCCCACAATAAGTGGGTGAATTATGGTGCATTCCTCCTGACAGAACTGGTGTAACTGAGTCAGTTTTGTAGGCCTCCTTGCTCGCACACACTTTTTCAGTTCTGCCCACAGATTTTCTATAGGATTGAAGTCAGGGCTTTGTGATGGCCACTCCAATACCTTGACTTTGTTGTCCTTAAGACATTTTGCCAAAACTTTGGAAGAATGCTTGGGGTCATTGTCCATTTGGAAGACACATTTGCAACCAAACTTGAACTTCCTGACTCATGTCTTGAGATGTTGCTTCAATATATCCACATAATTTTCCTGCCTCATGATGCCATCTATTTTGTGAAGTGCACCAGTCCCTCCTGCAGCAAAGCACCCCCAAAACATGATGCTGCCACCCCTGTGCTTCATGGTTGGGATGGTGTTCTTCGGCTTGCAAGTCTCCCTTTATCCTCCTAACATAATGATGGTCACTATGGCCAAACAGTTCTATTTTTGTTTCATCAGACCAGAGGACAATTCTCCAAAATGTATGATCTTTGTCCTCATGTGCAGTTGCAAACTGTAGTCTGGCTTTTTTATGGCGGTTTTGGAGCAGTGGCTTCTTCCTTGCTGAGCGGCTTTTCAGGTTATGTCAATATTGGTCCTTCGCTGTTGTTCTGGGATTGATTTGCACTTTTCGCACCAATGTAGTTCATCTCTAGGAGACAGAACGCATCTCCTTCCTGAGTGGTATGACAGCTGCGTAGTCCCATGGTGTTTATACTTGCGTACTATTATTTGTACAGATGAAAGTGGTACCTTCAGGCATTTGGAAATTGCTCCCAAGGATGAACCAGACTTGTGGAGGTCTACAATTTTTTTCTGAGGTCTTGGCTGATTCCTTTTGATTTTCCCATGATGTCAAGCAAAGAGGCATTGAGTTTGAAGGTAGGCCTTGAAATACATCCAGAGGTACACCTCCAATTGACTCAAATGATGTCAATTAGCCTATCAGAAGATTCTAAAGCCATGACATCATTTTCTGGTATTTTCCAAGCTGTTAAAAGGCACAGTCAACTTAGTGTATGTAAACTTCTGACCCACTGGAATTGTGATACAGTGAATTATAAGTGAAATAATCTGTCTGTAAACAATGTTGGAAAAATGACTTGTGTCATGCACAAAGTAGATGTCCAAACCGACTTGCCAAAACTATATTTTGTTAACAAGAAATTTGAGGAGTGGTTGAAAAACAAGTTTTAATGACTCCAACCTAAGTGTATGTAAACTTCTGACTTCGACTGTATATATATATATATATACACACACACACATCAGTGGTCCTCAATTTTTGACAAAGAAAATGATAGAGATACTGTATGTAGATGAGTCATATTTCTCCCATGAAAGTCATTTGAAAAATATTACCCCCGTTTTGTGTGCCCTTGTTAGGTGAGTCAGGTTGTTAGACTGAATATGAACCAGCGTGACTTTAATATGCACACATAGTCCTCTGTGTTTAGCCTTCCATGGAAATCAGCATCACTTCCCAGAATGGATCAGGAGGTGTGACGGTGAGTACAGTTCAGTGTCTTGGTTAACCAAATCAGATTGAGTAACTGGCCCCGGTGGAGCCCCTTCATTCGCAGCGAACTCTGTCTCCCTGGACACCTGTCTATTGCAAAGATAATTCCCTTTGATTTTATGGCAGCAGTGTTTTGATAAAGGGCAGGAATAATGCAGGTTGTTGAGTGCCCCGCTCTCATCTCCTTCTTCTCCTCCTTTCCTCTCCTCCTCTCTTCTCCTCATCTCCTCTCCTCCTCTCCTTTCCTCTTCTTTCCTCTCTTATCCTATCCTCTCGTGTCCGCTCCCCCCGCCTGCCTTCCAGTAATTAAAACAGCGCTGGGAGCTTGGTGAGCTGCTACCCCAGCCAGCCTAATGTTAATTCACAGGTGTCTGTCCATGTCCTGCCTGTCACCATGGCAACTCCAAGGTATGCCATGTAATCCCCCCCAAACACACACACACATTTTATCAGTACTGATTAATCTGGACAACAAACAATGCCTGCTGTGTGGTGATCGCTCACTCTGGCTTAACCAGGATATTGGGAATACATTGTTCAATCCAATCTATCAGTCCATCCATGAGAAAACACTCATGGTTCATGATAATAAACACATAATTTCTTCCCATTCTACCCCTCAATCATAGACTGTCTAGGGTCAAAGGTCTCCACGGGTTCCCAAGGTTACCATAGGAAATGAAGACCACTTTATGACACAAGGACCTTAAGCATTATGCAACTAAAAATGGCAGGAACACCAATACACCAATACTAACACCAATACTAATATTTACTCAAAGCGTCATACAAATAACACTTATGTTTGTCTTGATGAATTACACAATGACAGTGTCAGTGACAAACACATTACTCATTTTACCAGTATTTTCTGATACTTTGTGAAGAAAGTTGTTCCTGACTGATTATTTGAGATAACATACTGTATGTACACTCTTAGAATTAGGGGTGACTCAAGGAACCCTGGAGATTCTCAAGGAACCAGAGGTCAATAGGTTCATATTTGTACCTTTGGTTAATTATTGGAGGAAACTTGAATGTTTTAATGTAGCAAAGGGTAGGAACCTTTTTGCTGCCGTGTGCAGAGCACTTGGATTTGTTGTGCTGCCAGACTCAGGAGAAGAGGAAAATATGATAATTATTAGGTGTTACCTTAGGTCGCTAGCTAGCTACAGTATTTTCAACCTAGCCTACACTTAAAAATGCTGGGTTGTTTGGATGACCCAACTGCTGAGTTACAGGCATTGGGTCACTTAGTTGGGTTGCTTTCTTTAAAAAGAGCCAGGTTGGGTTGTTGATGCTGGGTTACTGATGCTGGATTATTAAGACATGGCTTAGTAGGGGCGTGGTCTTCATATAGTTATTTTTGGCCACCAGTGAGAGTAAATGTCATTTCTTTTCATCGTTCTGTTGTATTGTCATCTCATGATAAGGTTGAACACTGACAGTTTCGTAGCTTCAATGAGGCTTACAGAGATGAATGAATTCCTTAAGCGCCTGTACAAATACCGATGTTGGAATAATTGCCACTTCGGTACAATATGCAATCAGCAATGTTCATATTATTTATATTATATTAGAATATGTAATATGCATACATTTTCAAGGAGAATTTACATTTTCATTGTACAGACTTGATGAACAAGAATGACATTTACCATCGACCAAAACCCTCCCATAACAAAAGGGTTTCTGTTTTAACCTTTACACAGGGGTTCCTTGAATAACCTTTTAGAGGGGTTCTTCAAGGAACCTTTTTAACCTGAAATGGTTCCCCCACAGTGGCAATCTTTTGAACCCCAAAAGGTTATTAGAGACTCCTTTACTTCTAAGAGTACACTGTACAGCGTTCTTGAACTCTGAAGCCTACTTACCTTCTCTCAGAGGCCACAAATAAAAACCTGATGGTATTTTTTGACTCCAATCTAGGCTGAAAAGGTGGGTTACATGGCCTCCTCTTTCTAGTATCCTGATGGCTATTGTCCAATCGCTGGAAAATAAACTTTGTGAACTCAAAGCAAGGCTTCGTTCGCAGAGGGACATCAGGGAATGCTGTGTCTTTGTTTTTACAGAGACATGGCTTACAGTCAATACACTTGACTCTGCTATTCAACCATGCGGCTTTTCATTTTCCATATGGATCGAACAGTGGCTTCTGGTAAGAGTAAGGGGAGGTGTATGATTCCTCATCAATTCCCGCTGTACCGAAGTTGAAAACATCTCAAGCTCCTGTTCACCCGACCTGGAGTTTCTGATGCTAAAATGCCAACCCCACCATATGCAGAGGGAATTCATGTGTGTTATTAACACAGCTGTGTACATACCACCATGAGCAAACACCAAGGCGGCCCCCGGTGAACTGTAAAATAACTTTAGCCAGCAAGAATCCTCTCACCCAGAAGCAGTCTTTATTTGCGGGTGATTTTAACCAAGCACGTTTAAAACAGATTTTTCCAAAATATCACCAACATGTATACTGCCATACGAAAGGAAACAACTTGCTGGACTATGTACACTGAACACAAATATAAATGCAACATGTAAGTGTTGGTCCCATGTTTCATGAGCTGAAAAACAAATTCCCCAAAATGTTCCATATGCACAAAAAGTGTATTACTCTCAAATTTTGTGCACACAGTTGTTTACATCCCTGTTAGCGAGTATTTCTCCTTTGCCAAGATAATCCATCCACCTGACAGGTGGGGCATATCAAGAAGCTGATTGAACTGCACGATCATGACACAGTTGCACCTTGTGCTGTGGACAATAAAAGGCCACTCTAAAATGTGCAGTTTTCTCACACAACACAATGCCACAGATGTCTTAAATTTTGAGGAAGCATGCTGACTGCAAGAATGTCCAGCAGAGCTGTTGCCAGATAATTCAATGTTCATTTCTCTACCATAAACCGCCTCCAATGTCATTTTAGAGAATTTGGCAGTATGTCCAAACGACCTCAAACGGGGTGCTGAGGATTATTTAATAATAAAGCCCCTTTGTGGGGGAAAAACTAATTCTGATTGGCTGGGCCTGGCTCCCCAGTGGCTGCACCCCTGCCCAGTCATGTGAAATCCATAGATTAGGGCCTAATGAATTTATTTTAATTGACAGATTTCCTTATGTGAACTGTAACTCAGTGAAATCTTTAAAATTGTTGCATGTTGTGTTTATATTTTTGTTCAGTATATATACAAATATCTGTGATGGGTACAAAGTCATTCCTCGTCCCCACTTCGGGCAAATCAGATCATGTCTCTCTGTTCCTATTTTCCACCTACAAGATAACACACCTGCTCTATAATAACAAGATAACACACCTGCTCAATAATAACAAGATAACACACCTGCTCAATAATAACAAGATAACACACCTGCTCTATAAAAACAAGATAACACACCTGCTCTATAAAAACAAGATAACACACCTGCTCTATAATAACAAGATAACACACCTGCTCTATAATAACAAGATAACACACCTGCTCTATAATAACAAGATAACACACCTGCTCTATAGGTATTTTTAAACCATTACGTCTACATTGGTAAGTAGGGATGTTCAGTGTGCAGTCACTTTCTGATCAGGCCTGAAAGGAAGCCGGGTGTTGACTTGAATCTGCTCTTGATGGTTTGGGCTGTTTTTTTTTTTTACAGGGAAACAGTTTCATAACATAACATCTTTCTCTTGCACTCATTCCTTCACTCAGACCCATCTCGGGATTTCATGTTCTGTGGTTGCCATAGTAATCTGAATGCCAATAATAGCCCTCAACCTTAACTCCCTAAAGTCTAGGAACCCAGGGATGGAAAATGCCACAATTGAATTTTATAGAGGCTCATAGCTAAAAAATATACAGGCAGTGAAGCATTCAGTCAGAATCTCTGCTCCATTGCATTCTAATGCCAGCACCATCCACCCCTGACACTCAGCAGAGACAACATTATAAATCAATTTACAAACCAGGGGGGGTGGAAATGTACAGGGGCAGATGAAGAAAATGTGAAAACATTTCGAGCAGCATGTGCAGGTGGCCCGCCTGTTGATTGCCACTGCTGTTTATGTGAAACCTAACAGACTCTCTGGTAAATTAGGGATGGAGGTTTTGATGAGGAGGAAAAGCAGACAGCCAGTGAAATGTATTGACTAGTTGAAGTCGGAAGTTTCCATACACCTTAGCCAAATACATTTAAACTTAGTTTTTCACAATTCCTGACATTTAATCCTAGTAAAAATTCCCTGTCTTAGGTCAGCTAGGATCACCACTTTATTTTAAGAATGTGAAATGTTAGAATAATAGTAGAGAGAATGGTTTATTTTAGCTTTTATTTCTTTCATCACATTCCCAGTGGGTCAGAAGTTTACATACACTCAATTAGTATTTGGTAGCATTGCCTTTAAATTGTTTAACTTGGGACAAACGTTTCAG
Organism: Salmo trutta; assembly: GCF_901001165.1. Lineage (NCBI taxonomy): Eukaryota > Metazoa > Chordata > Actinopteri > Salmoniformes > Salmonidae > Salmo > Salmo trutta. The sequence continues at coordinate 52,642,915 of NC_042960.1, read as the reverse complement.
GTAGCCCACAAGCTTCCCACAATAAGTGGGTGAATTTTGTCCCATTCCTCCTGACAGAGCTGGTGTAACTGAGTCAGGTTTGTAGGCCTCCTTGCTCGCATACGCTTTTTCAGTTCTGCCCACAAAATAGGATTGAGGTCAGGGCTTTGTGATGGCCACTCCAATACCTTGACTTTGTTGTCCTTAAGACATTTTGCCAAAACTTTGGAAGTATGCTTGGGGTCATTGTTCATTTGGAAGACCCATTTGCGACCAAGCTTAAACTTCCTGACGGATGTCCTGAGATGTTGCTTCAATAAATCCACATAATTTTCCTCCTCATGATTCTATCTATTTTGTGAAGTGCACCAGTCCCTCCTGCAGCAAAACACCCCCACAACATGATGCTGCCACCCCCGTGCTTCACGGTTGGGATGGTGTTCTTCGGCTTGCAAGCCTCCCTCTTTTTCCTCCAAACATAACAATGGTCATTATGGCTAAACAGTTCTATTTTTGTTTCATCAGACCAGAGGACATTTCTCCAAAAAGTACAATCTTTGTCCCCATGTGCAGTTGCAAACCGTAGTCTGGCTTTTTTATTGTGGTTTTGGAGCAGTGGCTTCTTCCTTGCTGAGCGGTATGACAGCTGCGTAGTCCCATGGTGTTTATACTTGCGTACTATTGTTTGTACAGATGAATGTGGTACCTTCAGGCGTTTGGAAATTGCTCCCAAGGATGAACTAGACTTGTGGAGGGCTACAATTTTTTTTCTGAGGTCTTGGCTGATTTCTTTTGATTTTCCCATGATGTCAAGCAAAGAGGCACTGAGTTTGAAGGTAGGCCTTGAAATACATTGTCACGTCCTGGCCAGTATATAAGGTTAATTGTTTTGTAGTTTGGTCAGGGCGTGACAGAGGGTATTTGTTTTATGTGGTTCAGGGTGGTGTGTTTGGTTTAAGGGTGTTTGATTTAGTATTTCCGGGGTTTTGGTTTATAGTCTGTGTATGTATTTCTATGTCTAGTCTGGTGAGTGTGTTTTTATGTTGGTTAATTGGGGTTGGGACTCTCAGTTGAAGGCAGGTGTTGTCTATCTGCCTTTGATTGAGAGTCCCATAATTAAGGGTGTGTTTGTGATTTGTGGGTGATTGTTCTGTGTTCAGCCCTAGGCTTTGCCAGACTGTTTTGTTGTTCGTTCGTTTTCGTGTTTTGTTGTTTTTGGAGTGTTCTTTTGATAATTAAATAAAAGTCAAAATGAGCATACACGTACCTGCTGCGTATTGGTCTACCTTTTCTGATGACGATTTCGTTATATCGTCAGAAGACGAAGACGACAACCGTGACAGAATCACCCACCACCAAAGGACCAAGCAGCAGAGGAAGGAGCAGACGGCGTTCGAGTTGGACTGGCGGGAGAAGTGGACTTGGGAGGAAATTCTGGACGGGGCCGGACCTTGGCATCAGGCTGGGGATTATCAGCGCCCGCAGTGGGAAATTGAGGCAGCCAAGGCGGAGAGGCGATGGTACGAGGCCAGAGACGCGCTGAGGGAGAAGCACGAGAGGCACCCCCAAGAATTATTTTTTGGGGGGGCACACGGGTAGTTTGGCTAGACGAAGGAAGAGCCGGAAGCCAGCTACCCGTGGTTATATGGAGGAGCGTATGAGGTGGGGAGCGCCATGTTTTGCTGAGAAGCGCACTATCTCACCCATACGCACGCACAGTCCGGTGCGAGTTATTCCAGCCCCTCGCAGGTGCCGTGCTAGAGCGGGCATCCAGCCTGGTAGGAGGATGCCTGCGCAGCGCATATGGTCGCCGGTACGCCTCCGAGGACCAGGCTACCCAACTCCCGCTCTACGCACGGCTACCATCAGGCCCCTGCACAGCCCAGTCTGCCCTGTACGAGCACTCCGCTCGTGCAGGGCTACTAGTTCCATCGAGCCAAGGCGGGTTGTGCAGGAGGTAAGATCTAGACCGGCTGTGCGCCTCCATAGCCCTGGGTTTCCAGCTCCTGTCTCTCGTGTGGACCCGGAAGTACGTCCACCCAGTCCGACTCGTCCTGTTCCCGCTCCCCGCACTAAACTGAAAGTGCGTAAACCCAGCCTTGCCAGTCAACAGTCGTCGGAGCTGCCCGCCAGTCAACAGTCGTCGGAGCTGCCCGCCAGTCAACAGTCGTCGGAGCTGCCCGCCAGTCAACAGTCGTCGGAGCTGCCCGCCAGTCAACAGTCGTCGGAGCTGCCCGCCAGTCAACAGTCGTCGGAGCTGCCCGCCAGTCAACAGTCGTCGGAGCTGCCCGTCAGTCCACAGTCGTCGGAGCTGCCCGTCAGTCCACAGTCGTCGGAGCTGCCCGTCAGTCCACAGTCGTCGGAGCTGCCCGTCAGTCCACAGTCGTCGGAGCTGCCCGTCAGTCCACAGTCGTCGGAGCTGCCCGTCAGTCCACAGTCGTCGGAGCTGCCCGTCAGTCAACAGTCGTCGGAGCTGCCCGTCAGTCAACAGTCGTCGGAGGTGCCCGTCAGTCAACAGTCGTCGGAGGTGCCCGCCAGTCAACAGTCGCCGGAGTGGTCAGACTGCCCTGAACTGCCGGAGTGGTCAGACTGCCCTGAACTGCCGGAGTGGCCAGACTGCCCTGAACTGCCGGAGTGGCCAGACTGCCCTGAACTGCCGGAGTGGCCAGACTGCCCTGAACTGCCGGAGTGGCCAGACTGCCCTGAACTGCCGGAGTGGCCAGACTGCCCTGAACTGCCGGAGTGGCCAGACTGCCCTGAACTGCCGGAGTGGCCAGACTGCCCTGAACTGCCGGAGTGGCCAGACTGCCCTGAACTGCCGGAGTGGCCAGACTGCCCTGAACTGCCGGAGTGGCCAGACTGCCCTGACTGCCCTGACTGTCCCGAGTGGCCAGACTGCCCTGACTGTCCCGAGTGGCCAGACTGCCCTGACTGTCCCGAGTGGCCAGACTGCCCTGACTGTCCCGAGTGGCCAGACTGCCCTGACTGTCCCGAGTGGCCAGACTGCCCTGACTGTCCCGAGTGGCCAGACTGCCCTGACTGTCCCGAGTGGCCAGACTGCCCTGACTGTCCCGAGTGGCCAGACTGCCCTGACTGTCCCGAGTGGCCAGACTGCCCTGACTGTCCCGAGTGGCCAGACTGCCCTGACTGTCCCGAGTGGCCAGACTGCCCTGACTGTCCCGAGTGGCCAGACTGCCCTGACTGTCCCGAGTGGCCAGACTGCCCTGACTGTCCCGAGTGGCCAGACTGCCCTGACTGTCCCGAGTGGCCAGACTGCCCTGACTGTCCCGAGTGGCCAGACTGCCCTGACTGTCCCGAGTGGCCAGACTGCCCTGACTGTCCCGAGTGGCCAGACTGCCCTGACTGTCCCGAGTGGCCAGACTGCCCTGACTGTCCCGAGTGGCCAGACTGCCCTGACTGTCCCGAGTGGCCAGACTGCCCTGACTGTCCCGAGTGGCCAGACTGCCCTGACTGTCCCGAGTGGCCAGACTGCCCTGACTGTCCCGAGTGGCCAGACTGCCCTGACTGTCCCGAGTGGCCAGACTGCCCTGACTGTCCCGAGTGGCCAGACTGCCCTGACTGTCCCGAGTGGCCAGACTGCCCTGACTGTCCCGAGTGGCCAGACTGCCCTGACTGTCCCGAGTGGCCAGACTGCCCTGACTGTCCCGAGTGGCCAGACTGCCCTGACTGTCCCGAGTGGCCAGAACTGCCCTGACTGTCCCGAGTGGCCAGACTGCCCTGACTGTCCCGAGTGGCCAGACTGCCCTGACTGTCCCGAGTGGCCAGACTGCCCTGACTGTCCCGAGTGGCCAGACTGCCCTGACTGTCCCGAGTGGCCAGACTGCCCTGACTGTCCCGAGTTGCCTGACTGCCCTGACTGTCCCGACTGCCCTGACTGCCCTGACTGCCCTGACTGCCCTGACTGCCCAGACTGCCCAGACTGCCCTGACTGCCCTGACTGCCCAGACTGCCCAGACTGCCCAGACTGCCCAGACAGCCTGGAACGGCCTGAGCCGGAGCCACCTCCAAAAAATAGGTGAGTTGGGGAGGGGGGGTGTAGCACAGTGCCGTCGTTGACGGCAGCCACCCTCCCTTCCCTCCCTTTAGTAAGGGGGAATTTTTCTTTTGGGTATTGTTTGGGGTTCTTTTTTTTTTGTTAAGGTGCTTCCGGGGTAGCACCTTTAAGGGGGGGGTACTGTCACGTCCTGGCCAGTATATAAGGTTAATTGTTTTGTAGTTTGGTCAGGGCGTGACAGAGGGTATTTGTTTTATGTGGTTCAGGGTGGTGTGTTTGGTTTAAGGGTGTTTGATTTAGTATTTCCGGGGTTTTGGTTTATAGTCTGTGTATGTATTTCTATGTCTAGTCTGGTGAGTGTGTTTCTATGTTGGTTAATTGGGGTTGGGACTCTCAGTTGAAGGCAGGTGTTGTCTATCTGCCTTTGATTGAGAGTCCCATAATTAAGGGTGTGTTTGTGTTTGTGATTTGTGGGTGATTGTTCTGTGTTCAGCCCTAGGCTTTGCCAGACTGTTTTGTTGTTCGTTCGTTTTCGTGTTTTGTTGTTTTTGGAGTGTTCTTTTGATAATTAAATAAAAGTCAAAATGAGCATACACGTACCTGCTGCGTATTGGTCTACCTTTTCTGATGACGATTTCGTTATATCGTCAGAAGACGAAGACGACAACCGTGACATACATCCAGAGGTACACCTCCAATTGACTCAAATTATGTCAATTAGCCTATCAGAAGCTTCTAAAGCCATGATATAATTTTCTGGAATTTTCCAAGCTGTTTAAAGGCACAGTCAACTTAGTGTGTGTAAACTTCTGACCCACTGGAATTGTGACACAGTGAATTTTAAGTGAAATAATCTGTCTGTAAACAATTGTTGGAAAAATAACTTGTGTCATGCACAAAGTATATGTCCTAACCGACTTGCCAAAACTATAGTTTGTTCACAAAACATTTGTGGAGTGGTTGAAAAACGAGTTTTAATGACTCCAACCGAAGTGTATGTAAACTTCTGACTTCAACTGTAACTGCCATAATAAAGGAAAGACCAACATAAACTGTCTTTATAGAGCGTTGGGCCACCAACAGCCAGAACAGCTTCAATATGGCAGTTAATATGGCAGCTTCAAATACTTATTTCCCTCATGAAAAGGCAAATAATTTTATAACATTTTTGACATGCGTTTTTCTGGATTTTTTGTTGTTATTCTGTCTCTCACTGTTCAAATAAACCTACCATTAAAATTATAGACTGATCATTTCTTTGTCAATGGGCAAACGTACAAAATCAGCAGGGGATCAAATACTTTTTTCCCTCGCTGTAAGTGTTCAGTTGGGTTGAGTTCTGGTGACTGAGACGGTCATGGCATATGATTTACATCGTTTTCATGCTCATCAAACCATTCAGTGACCCCTCATGTCGTGTGGATGGGGACATTGTCATCCTATTGAGGCATAGCCATGATAACCAAAATAATGGCCTGCCCAGCATTTTTATAAATGACCATAAGCGTGATGGGATGTTAATAAACCTGTGTGGAAGCACTGACTTTTAATATACTTTGTATCCCTCATTTACTCAAGTGATTCCATTATTTAGACAGTTACCTGTATCTTCTGACTGTTTGTTTCTATTTACTTCATTTGATATCTCTTTTTTGGTTTCTGCCATGACAGCAATTACCATCTGTATCCATGTTTGTACCAGCTGTTTTCTCCTGCATGCTGTCTTGGAACCAACTCCCACTCACCCCCCTCCTGATGTGGCTGCCAAGATTGGTTCTACACTTCCAAACAAATGGTTTGACTTTAGAATATGTAAACTGAAACTGACAATTAAACAGAAACAAGATCTGCTGTTGCTGTTTATGGAAGGTTGGAAACAGCCTGTAGCCAAAAAAAACAGAGGGGGACAGAGGCTCCTTCAAAGAAGGCACAGCCGGGTAAGGAGAGGCAGGTGCAGGGTATGGGCCTAATTTGGAGGAACAGGTATGCCATGCTGCCATACAGCAGAGAGAGAGAGAGAAGCATCTGGGAAGGAAGCCCCATGCGTCAATCTAAGTATCATAAAAAAATCACGTTGAAGCAAGTCTAAGAAGCGGTAGATCTGTTCTATGTGTGCTATTTCTATGCTTCCCGTTCTGAAGTTTAGTTTTTGCGTCTTTTACTTTCGGTTTTGTGATCCAGCTTCAAACAGCAGAATGTACAATATTTTTGGTAATGGAAAATATATTTCACAGTGGTTTAGATACAATGATTCTCTACACAATGACTGCTTATTTTGTCACATAAACTGAAATTAGGCCAACTATTAGAATTTTAGCAACCAGGAAATGGCAGAGCGATTTCTGCATAGTGGATCTTTAAGCTAGAGATATCATTTTTTTTTAGTTGGCTTCGACTCAACCCTCCGCATTCGCCAATGTCGGCCTTCCGCATCTGCGGTGGAAGGAGGCCGAGCTACAGAGGTGTTTGTCAGACCATGAGACATCCCAAAAATCAGTCTTCTCACGGTACAAACTATCCGAACGGCACTCTTGATATATTTAGATTTGTTTAACACTTTTTTGGTTACTACATGATTCCATGTGTTATTTCATAGTTTTGATGTCTTCACTATTATTCTACAATGTAGAAAATAGTAAAAAATAAAGAAACTGTGTACTACTCCCTTCACAGAACCGGGGCCTCCCACTCCTCTTTCTATTCTGGTGAGAGACAGTTTGCACTGTTCTGTGAAGGGAGTAGTACACAGTGTTGTACGAGATCTTCAGTTTCTTGGCAATTTCTCGCATGGAATAGCCTTCATTTCTCAGAACAAGAATAGACTGACGAGTTTCAGAAGAAAGTTTTGTTTCTGGCCATTTTGAGCCTGTAATCGAACCCACAAATGCTGATGCTCCAGATACTCAAATGCTGATGCCCTAGATATAGGACAGACACTTCAAAACCTTATTCCTTAGCATTTATTTTTTTACTGTCTGTTTTGCCATTTATGAATGTGTTATTCAATGTGTTTCTATGGGCAATAGCAGTAAAGGCCAAAATCAATGTTTTATCAAATATTTTGATTTTATTTTGGGGGGGATATCTAAAGGGGTCCTAAAATTCAAAATCAAATAGCTAAACGATCCATGGTATGACCATCTTAAAACAATTCCGCCAACGGCTTAGATTTTTAGAGGTTAATAGGGAATCTGACCACTCGCCGGATAATACCTTAAAAAAGTTCACACTCAAAGGACTGTATAACAAAAAGTGAAATACTTCTTAGTGATTATAATTTGAACTTAAACTGCCATCAGAGGAGATCAGATAAGGAGTTATAGGCCACATATTACAGCTGTGAAGCATATGTTGATAAGATACAGGACACTCCAGACTGAGTTTCCTTGGCACAATCCAGGATCTAATTGACTCCATGAGTTCATGTGATAGAGAGCTGACAGTGGGTGACTGCAGTAATTGGACTGACCCTTAGACACTGTAGAGAGGATCGCTGCTATAATGACTGCTGCTTCATTAGAAGCTGCTCTGATTAGGTGCCCTACTGATTCACACAGAAGACATATTCTTAGGCAGAGGTGTAAAATTATGTGGAGATAATGGAGCCATGTGCCTTTGGGACTCTAAAATCATTATCAGTAATGTATTCTCTGAACTCTTATTCTGACTAGCACACTAAGGGCTCTATTCAATCAGTATCACTGAATCGTTATAGATTACACGCTAGGAATGGCAAGGTCATTTCCGATTGAGCCGACATATGCAGCGTTTACCGTGAACACAGTCTCCGCTAACACGGGAACATTGCCTTTAACGTTCAATCACACTGTAAAGCTGAATTTCCACAATACCAATTGAATAGAGCCCTAATATGAGAATCACTGTTGTATCAGATCTGATGATTAACACAATGTGAGAAGGTCATTGCTATAGCACAGATTTGTATAATGGCATTATGTCAACAAAGTAGTAATGATGACATGAAGAATCTACAATACATTTGCTTTTAATAAAGGCATTTCATAGTCATACATAGGCCTATATCAACACAGTTTGAGGAACAGTCAGGAAAACCCACAGGTGTCCATTACTAATGACATCACAGTATAAAAGACATAAGTACTCACACCAGCAATAACAATACAGTAGATAGAAACTAACTAGCATCCATAACTTATCTAACACCTTGAGATAACAATTAAAGAATTTGGCATCAAGTAAGACGGATTGGCACTTGTTTCATTTTCTTGAGAAACAGAACAAGTTCAGCATATTAAACATCTCCTCTCCACTGCAGAAATTAGATCACTGAAATAAATATCATCCCCACTTTCATTATTTCGCATAAGCAGAGTCTTCCGAGTATAATTTTTGTTAAATTGACAGTCAGACCTTTTTAGGTCGTGTAATTAAATAGCCATTTAGCACAGAATAACGAGGAAGGATTTCCGAACACCAACAGCTAGCTAATTGTAGTTCATTCTGGCAATCCCTCAGAGACTTAAATCAAGGTTGGCAATCAAATTGGCTAACTGTGTGTCTAATGCATCAAGCAGAGGTCTAATTCTAAAAAGCAAGTCCATACTATGATGGCAAACCCATTTAAAGTGGCTATATACATTATACATCTGCAGGTTTTCTGCACTCCCAATAGAGGTGTTGGGCTTCCCCATAACAAACAGAGAAAAACACACATCATAGAGGACAGTGGGTATTCCTCCACTGTTAGAAATCAGGTGCTCAGATCTAAAATCACTGTATTCATTTGATACATGACTGCATGTATAAAGCATATATTTATCCATTATTTAGCTGACAGTAAGCCCTCCCACTGGCATCCCACAAAACAACACACCTGGGCACCATAAGCAGCCTAGTTAGTAAGAGATATATATGTACAGTGTATTCAACCAGGATAATTAACCTTGTGGTTGGTATAGAAGATAATCAGCAAGGAGGTCTGGCCTACAGTATTTAAAGCACTTCAAATCATAGCATAACTGAAAACACAGTCATGAGGAGAAAGTTAATTGAATCCATTTGAAATTTTTAATTATCTTTTTTAAATTTTTAAATTGCATATCTAACCCTTTGAGTGAGATAGCTTGCAGCACAGTTTTCATTTCTCAGGAGAATTATTCCTAGTTCAAATGTACATTGGGCTGTCTTTTTTAAATACAGATGTAAGATCTTAATTTGATAACTCTTTTGTTGCTGATAATTTTCCTGCACAGAAGGAAATGCAAACTTGTCGCGTATTTGAGTTTTAAAAAGGATTCTAAAGATTGTAATTTCCACTTTGAAATTTCAGACTTGATTTGCCCTAACGAAAAATTTATCAAAGCCCACAAAAATGTCCATTAATTATAATCCACATAATAATTCACATTTCCTGCTACTGGCTCAAATTAAAATCCTACATCTGTAGATGAGAAACTAGAAAAGACAATCAATTACAAAAATAGTTGGCAATCCCCAAAATACACAACTCACTTTTTGATTTAATTACTTTTTCATCATAAAAGCACTTAGGCTACATTTTGACCCTGCCTACTACAATGAAGTATTATAAAATCTACTGACAATATTTAGTTTTTTTAGTCATGCCGATGTAAGCCAAAGAAGGGATTGGTTACAACTCAGTGAGCACGCACCCATGTACAGCAGGCATAGCATGAGCATTGAGCACACACAAATCAATAATTTAATAGTATCGTAGCAAATTACCGATTTTCCACAATAACAAAATCCTCACAGTTAGAGCAAAATAAAGTTATATAAAGTATAAGCTTGGGGAAAAGCAATGGTATTCTAGAGAACTCTATTGTATAGTCTAGGTTCAAACATGACAGGGGATGTAACTCACAAAAACAATGGCTATTTTCTGTAAAATAGTAATGTTTGACATGATTAAATGACTCCATATCTCAAAGATGAATGTGTGTGGTGACCATTTAACCATCTGCAGAAACAACCTCTGCTTCTTTCCTCTGTCTCCTACTTGAAATTGCAATCAGATCAGATGTATTGTAATTCATTTTAAAGGACAGCAGAGCACATGCAGAGAGTAGAAGTCATGTCAAATAACTTTTATTGTAAATATTTTTTATTGTAAATGTTTTTCCTTTCTTGGTCCTCTGGCCTAGTCCACATAATAATGAAGTCAGCAAATTATAATATGGTCTTCCCTGTGGCTCAGTTGGTAGAGCATGGTGTTTGCAACGCCAGCCTGGTGTGTGCAACGCCAGGGTTGTGGGTTTGATTCCCATGGGGGGCCAGTACAAAAAAAGAAATACTTTTTTTTTTTTTAAATGCATGAAATGTATGTATTCACTACTGTAAGTCGCTCTGGATAAGAGTGTCTGCTAAATGACTAAAATGTAAATGTAAATATGTTTTTCAGGGTCAGAGGGCTGCTAATTATTCACTCTCCAGCAGGGAGCAGTACATAATTTACAAAGTCATAATGTTGTAAAAGTATGTGGACACCCCTTGAAATTAGTGGATTTGGCTATTTCAGCCACACCTGTTGTATAAAATCAAGCATACCGCCATGCAATCTCCATAGACAAACATTGGCAGTAGCATGGCCCATACTGAAGAGCTCAGTGACATTTCAGTGAACGCTACCTGCCCCAATCCATAGTGCCAACTGTAAAGATTGGTGGAGGAGGAATAATGGTCTGGGGCTGTTTTTTATTGTTTGGGCTAGGCCCCTTAGTTCCAGTCAAAGGAAATTGTAATGCTACAGTATACAATTACATTGTAGATGATTCTGCGCTTCCAAGTTTGCGGCAACAGTTTGGGGAAGGCCCTTTCCTGTTTCAGCATCACAATACCCACATGCACAAAGCGAGGTCCATACAGAAATGGTTTGTTGAGATCCGTGTGGAAGAACATGACTGGCCTGCACAGAGCCCTGACCTCAACCCCATCGAACAGCTTTGGGATGAATTGGAACGCCGGCTGCGAGCCAGGCCTAATTGCCCAACATCAGTGCCCAACCTCACTAATGACTGAATGGAAGCAAGTCCCAGCAGCAATGTTCCAACATCAAGTGGAATGCCTTACCAGAAGAGTGGAGGCTGTTATAGCAGCAAAGGGGGGACCAACTCCATTTTAATGGCCATGATTTTGGAAAGAGATGTTTGACGAGTAGGTGTCCACATACTTTTGGTCATGCAGTATACATCATACTGAAGAATATGTCTCATACAAATACAACATCTATGTATAAAATCATGTTCAACACCTTTCAATAATGTCACACTCTTTAAAATGTAATGCATACATCCCTCCCTCCCTCTCTCGCTCTCTCTTTCTGTCTATCTATCACTCTTGGTAAGGCTTGTGGGTGTTATGAAACTGAAGTACAAACTGCTAACATATCACTGCATTTACATATTCATGCCAAGCGCACGGGAAGCAGACGGTGACGTCTGATCTCTATTCTCCAGGTTTTGGACATTGTGGTCACATAACAGACTGGCCTTCCTTCCGGTAGTAGACTACTGTGGATCGCAACAACAATCAGGATCAAAGGATCATTTGCACATCAAGTTATAGTGGCGACATCAAAGACCCCATGATCCATAAAAGCATTGTAGTGCTGACTAAAAACTGAATCATAGAGACTCGCATCCTGTATTGTCTGAGTCACATGTAATTGCAGCCATGCGACATTCAACGTCGAGATCAAGAGAGTACAAAAAGTGAGTCCCTCAAATGAGCAGGTGTTTTTTGACCTGTGCCATATTCGATTGTCCACCACATGATCTACAAGTTGGGCTGTGCAGGGCTGCAGGCTCAGGGAACAGAAGGTTGAGGAGGTGACCAGCTAAGAGACAAACTGCTAGACCAGACCAGACATTGACAGTAAATTAACTGTTCCTTTCAGACAGTTCTATGTGAATACAGGGGACACCAAGTAAACATCTAACCCCAGTTATATATATTTTTTTCATGCACATTATCATTCATAGTCTCATTCTGTGTAAGTCAGAGTACTATTCTGTATCGCCAGGACAGACCTAGAGGCCATGGAGCAGCTTCCCCAGAGGGATCTCTCTCTCCCCCAGCAGAGTGTCTCTCTTCAGGCTGGTGCCCTTATTCACCACCTTGATCTTCACTGCTAGGTTCTTCACCTGCACTGAGGTCACAGAGTCAAAGAAGAAGTCCTCGTTGAATACAGGATTTCGGCTGTTCTTGATGATAGTGCTCCGCTGTTTCTGCAGCTTGCCAGGGTTGAGGTACAGTGACACGCAGCAGTTGATGCTCTTAATGTCGTACATCATGTCGTAGAGCTCTTCGGCAGCCAGAATGCGGATGCGCAGGCGGGCCGTGCCAGCATCGTAGTCGGCGCTGAGCCTCACCCTGCCGCCCTTGTGTAGGTTGACGGTGTGCTCCCGGTCCGACGGCCCACCGCCATGGAGTGAAGAGGAGTGGAGCCGCCGCAGCACGTTGGGACTGGGCTCGGTCGAGCTGCACTCGTCTGTGGACAAGGAGCTGTGGCGGGCAAACGTCCTCTTGGCTTTCACCACCTTGGCCTGTGTCTCGTGGGTGAAGACTTTGAGCAGCGAGGCAGAGCGGGAGAGAAGTGGGGAGTTGAAGGGAGAAGACTCAGCTGAGGAACAGGTGTCACTCTCCCCTCCACTAAAGTAGCGGTAAGGGTTGTGAGAGGCATTGAAGTCAGGGGGGTTGAGGTGGTTGCCCTCGCTGACGCTGCTCTTCCCCTTCCTCTGGGAGTTGGGAGAGGTCAGGGGGCTGGTCTGGTCACAGTGGAAAAGGGACTCCTTGCGGCGGGTGTGGGGGCTCTCCATCAAAGTGGCAAAACCATAGGAAGTCTGGGTCTTGGGGACGTAGGGCAGTGACATAGCGGTCTGAGACTGAGGGTCAGCGTTTGTGTCCCCTGCCACCACGTCATCAGCGCTCTCTATCTGGATAATGTGACGGTTGGCAGCCCTCAACAGGTTCTTGGTGTCCCCAGCCAGCTTGGCCACAAGACGCGGGCTGCGAGGGCTGCTGATTTTCTTACTGCCAATGGTCTGCTCAGAGGCCGAGGGCCGCAGCCCCTCCTTGGGCTTGACAACGTCCAGGGTCTCAGGCTCTGGGGGGCAGCAGACCAGCTTGGGGGGAATGAAGAAGTCAGGGATCTTATCAGGGGTGAGGACGTTGCTGTAGACTGGAGTATTGCCGTCCTTGTCCCCATTCTCCCCCCGCCGGAGAACAGTGGTCTCTACTGACCCACGGATCTTGTCCAGAACCCACATTATCCCACTAGGCTTCACCAGGTGGGATACAAGGGTGTTTCTCTGTCTGGAGGCAAAAGCACAAACATGGCAGCAGTTATGAAATACATGTATTAACACACTGAGTAAATAACATTGCAACTTTTGCTATATCTGTGTAAGAAATGGTTAACTGAATCTAAAAACGATGAAATCAATGAAATTGACCACAATGTGTCAAGTGTATACTTAAGCAATAAGGCCTGAGGGGGTGTGGTATATGGCCAATATACTACGGCTAAGGGCTGTTCTAAGGCACTACTGTGTGGTTCGAGCCCTGAATGCTTATTGGCTGAAAGCTGTGGTATATCAGACCGTATACCACGGGTAAGACAAAACATTTATTTTTACTGCTCTAATTATGTTGGTAACCAGTTTATAATAGCAATAAGGCACCTCTGGGTTTGTGATATATGGCCAATATACCACGGCTAAGGGGTGTGTCCTAGCACTCTGCGTTGTGTCGTACATAAGAACAGCCCTTAGCCGTGGTATATTGGCCATATATCACACACCCTCGTGCCTTATTGCTTAATTATAGAGGTGTTGAATAAAGAAATTATGTCGCAGCCTAAATAAGAGGTACAGTTGAAGTCGGACGTTTACATACACTTAGGTTGGAGTCATTAAAACTCGTTTTTCAACCACTCCACAAATTTCTTGTTAACAAACTATAGTTTTGGCAAGTCGGTTAGGACATGTACTTTGTGCATGACACAAGTCATTTTTCCAACAATTGTTTACAGACAGATTATTTCACATATAATTCACTGTATCACAATTCCAGTGGGTCAGAAGTTTACATACACTAAGTTGACTGTGCCTTTAAACAGCTTGGAAAATTCCAGAAAATTATGTCATGGCTTTAGAAGCTTCTGATAGGCTAATTGACATAATTTGAGTCAATTGGAGGTGTACCTGTGGATGTATTTCAAGACCTACCAACAAACTCAGTGCCTCTTTGCTTGACATCATGGGAAAATCAAAAGAAATCAGCCAAGACCTTTGACAAAGAATTGTAGCCCTCCACAAGTCTGGTTCATCCTTGGGAGCAATTTCCAAATGCCTGAAGGTACTACGTTCATCTGTACAAACTATAGTATGCAAGTATAAACACAATGGGACCACGCAGCCGTCATACCGCTCAGAAAGGAGACGCGTTCTGTCTCCTAGAGATGAATGTACTTTGGTGCGAAAAGTGCAAATCAATCCCAGAACAACAGCAAAGGACCTTGTGAAGATGCTGGAGGAAACAGGTACAAAAGTATCTATATCCACAGTAAAACGAGTCCTATATCGACATAACCTAAAGGCTGCTCAGCAAGGAAGAAGCCACTCCTCCAAAACCACCATAAAAAGCCAGACTACGGTTTGCAACTGCAAACGGGGACAAAGATCGTACCTTTTGGAGAAATGTCCTCTGGTCTGATGAAACAAAAATAGAACTGTTTAGCTATAGTGACCATCGTTATGTTTGAAGGAAAAAGGGGGAGGCTTGCAAGCCGAAGAAAACCATCCCAACCGTGAAGCACAGGGGTGGGCAGCATCTTGTTGTGGGGGTGCTTTGCTGATGGAGGGACTGGTGCACTTCACAAAACAGATGACATCATGAGGAAGGACAATTATGTGGATATATTGAAGCAACATCTCAAGACATGAGTCAGGAAGTTAAAGCTTGGTCTTCCATGTGGACAATGACCCCAAGTATAATTCCAAAGTTATGGCAAAATGGCTTAAGGACAACAAAGTCAAGGTATTGGAGTGGCCATCACAAAGCCCTGATCTCAATCCTATAGAAAATTTGTGGGCAGAACTGAAAAAGCGTGTGCGAGCAAGGAGGCTGCCAAACCTGACTCAGTTACACCAGCTCTGTCAAGAGGAATGGGCCAAAATTCACTCAACTTATTGCGGGAAGCTTGTGGAAGGCTACTCGAAACGTTTGACCCAAGTTAAACAATTTAAAGGCAATGCTACCAAATACTAATTGAGTGTATGTAAACTTCTGACTCACTGGGAATGTGATGATAGAAACAAAAGCTGAAATAAATCATTCTCTCTACTATTATTCTGACATTTCACATTCTTAAAATAAAGTGGTGATGCTAACTGACCTAAGACAGGGCATTTTTACTAGGATTAAATGTCAGGAATTGTGAAAAACTAAGTTTAAATGTATTTGGCTAAGGTGTATGGAAACTTCCGACTTCAACTGTATGTAAAGAATCAGGGATGCAAACTGGTGAAGGCCCAAAAAAGTGACACTTTTTTTGCACTGAAACATGGAAAAAAATCCCTGCTAGGGGGAAATGCAGGTTTTAACTAATTAAACAACAAAGAAAATGATCTACATGATCAGTCTCTCTGTGTAAAATAAAGTGGTTCATGTGAACCTAACTCACAGCTAAAAAATGTAAAGAAAGCAATCCAATGTTATTTGTTGCCTAGACTTCACTGCAAATGACACTCAAGTCTTGAGAAAAACACTATACACTAATATTGCAGTTATCCATGACAGCCTTCATAATAAAACGCTTGTGACCACACACATAAATATTGCACTTGGGGAAAAAAACATCTTAAAGTAGAATGAAACAAACAGGAATTCTATTTTTGCTCTATTATAGTGGCCACTATAGACATAGATCAAGTGCACAAGGCTACATGTGTGCAAAAATAATGTTCACTGAGTAAAAAATAATATAATCCAAACCTCACTCACACACACACGTTACTGTCAAGTTCAACACAACAAAAACAATATCTTCGGGCTACACTGCACATTATTACATTGTGGACATCTGTTCTACAATGTTCCAGCAAAAGTGAGAAAGAGGGAAAGTGTGTGGTGTTCCTTTGACCTCTATAGTGGCATCCAGCTTAACTTGTTGAGGTGTAGGGGGCAGTATTTTCACGGCCGGATGAAAAACGTACCCAAATTAAACTGGTTACTACTCTGGCCCAGAAACTAGAATATGCATATTACTAGTAGATTTGGATAGAAAACACTCTGAAGTTTCGAAAACTGTTTGAATGTTGTCTGTGAGTATAACAGAACTCATATGGCAGGCAAAAACCTGAGAAAAATCCAACCAGGAAGTGGAAAGTCTGAGAATTGTAGTTCTTCTTTTGATTCTCTATCAAAACTACAGTTTCTGTGGGGTCACGTTACACTTCCTAAGGCTTCCATTGGCTGTCAACAGCCTTCAGAAAGTTATTTCAGCATTCTCCTGTCACTGGGCAGATAATAGGAGCTCAGTCAATCAGTGGACTGCCTGTGGACAAAGGGATTGGATATGCGCGAGCCTGCGAGCGCGCCGTTCCTTCTTTTTCTTCTTGAATGAATATGCTATTGTCCGGATGGAATATTATCGCAATTTTACGTTAAAAATACCATAAAGATTGATTTTAAACAGCGTTTGACATGCTTCTAAGTACGGTAATGGAACATTTTGACTTTTCGTCTCTGGTACCGCGCTCGCCTTTGGATAGTGCTCTGAACGCATGAACAAAACGGAGGTATTTGGACATAAATATGGATTATTTCAAACAAAAACAACATTTCTTGTGGAAGTAGCAGTCCTGGGAGTGCATTCTGACGAAGATCAGCAAAGGTAAGAGAATATTTCTAATACTAATTCTGAGTTTAGGTGGCCCCGAACTTGGCGGGTGTCTGTATAGCTTGCTGTGATGGCGAGCTATGTACTCAGAATATTGAAAAATGTGCTTTCTCCGTAAAGCTATTTTAAAATCTGACACAGCGGTTGCATCCAGGAGTAGTGTACCTATAATTCTTTAAAAAATTGTTATATATTTTGTCAACGTTTATGATGAGTATTTTTGTAAATTGATGTGCACATTCACCGGAAGTTTTGGTGGGAATACATTTTCTGAACATCACGCACCAATGTAAAATGCTGTTTTTGGATATAAATATGAACTTTATCGAACAAAACATACATGTATTGTGTAACATAATGTCCTAGGAGTGTCACCTGATGAAGATCGTCAAAGGTTAGTGCTTCATTTAGCTGTGTTTTGGGTTTTATTGACACATGTCCTTGCTTGGAAAATGGCTGTGTGATTATTTTTGTCTATGTACTCTCCTAACATAATCTAATGTTTTGCTTTCCCTGTAAAGCCTTTTTGAAATCGGACAATGTGGTTACATCAAGGAGAAGTGTATCTTTAAAATTGTGTAAAATAGTTGTATGTTTGAGAAAGTTGAATTATGAAATGTTGTTGTTTTGAATTTGCCGCCCTGATATTTCACTGGCTGTGTCCCGCGTCCCACGTAGCCCTGAGAAGTTAAACCAGGCCCAGCTCCAGCTACACTTGCTTAACAAGCAACGCCTCATTTTCACCTAATTCTCTCATTCTGAAAATTAACCACATGCTGTATAGGGAAAACATTAGTTAACAGATAGTAGTTAGTTCGTTAGCTAGTTAACATTTCACACAGATTTCCAGGGTCCAGTAAGCAACTAACGCGTTATAACTTGAGAAACGGTGTTGTGCCGAAAATCCCCCCCCCCTTCGTGTGAACGCGCACGCACTCAATTCTTCATTGCTGCGACTTGCTTGCTAGTTGAGATTTCTGATCACGTTTGGCTACGTTTAATTTTATTTTTTATGTCGATTTGATCGCAAGGGAGGCGCAAGTAATGTCTGCAGTTTTCGGTTTGGCTATTTGTTTCAAGTGTATTAGTCTATAAATAAATCTCTTTGCCAAAATTCGTCATCTCTCCATGTCTTATTCAACTAGTAGTTGTTCTGAAAAGTTTATTGTTTCCCTAAATTGTACCCCCCCCCTTCTAATTTCCATAATGTTGTGGCTAGAGTCAAATACTTTCTGTGGCACACATCAGAGTCAAATATTTTCTATAGAACAGGCAGCGGGAGATTTTCGGCACAACAACGGCAAGGTGTCGTATACCAGTTAATACTATAGAGAATTGTTAATAAGCACATTGAAATCCACTTTAACAGTCATGGTATTCTATTGTATTCTATTGTATTCAGTTAAGTTACATTTAACTGACATGTTGTGCATATTAACTAAGATATGGAAGATACGGACAAAATTATAGGCTAAAGCAGGTCTGGTCTGTGATGAATTTGCACAAGCTTGAATTTATAATAACTCTGCCTTTATAGAGAATCAAGACGGATCTCCTTAGATTTTAGCAAAACGTGGTGTACTGGAAGAAAGTCAATGTATTATTTCAAAAGTAAATAATGTTGTAGTTTGCATTAGCCTATGCCTACCTTAACGCGGAAATAAAGTGCAACAAGTGAAAATTCGAAGTTTGTATGCTCTCGGTGCCGAAATATATTTCATTATGCGCTCTTGAGTGAGACAAATATTACATTTTAGATACCGGTTGAGTTCAGCTTAATAAACTTACTGAAGACGTGGAGGCTTCTTTGTCGACTTGATTCTTCCGTAACAGGTGTTTTCTCCCGCCTCCTCTGGATCGCGCACTGTTTGCAGAACTATATAGTCTCCTCCGCACCCTAGAGATGGACTTGCGCTAGATGGGATAATATGATGCTTTTTATACACTCTCCCGGGCGATGTTGGGTGCCGACCAATAAGAGAAAATGATGAGATCCTCAAGAGAGCCAGTCACATTCACTGAAGCTCATGAATTAGTCAGAAGATACACTCTTACAGGACGTGTTTACATTATATATGTGAAGGAATCAACAGGCTTTGAGCGCACACAAGCTTAGACATGAGTATAAACTTATTAAGTTGTTCTTGTTGTGTTTAGATCGCATCATGCGGCAAGCGGCATCAATAATTGACCAGGTGATCATCCCTCATGAGTAATTACCCTATTTAGTTAGTGTGAAGTGTGTCCATTCATTTATTTGATAGGGACAAATACAATTAAAACAACAACAATCTATATCAGATACACTGCAACATCAAATAGTTTGCACCAATTTCCAGCATCAGTCAAAACCATATAGCCTTTAAAATACAAATATGATATACCGGCGGAAAAGAGAAGGAACAAAATACAGCAAAATGACAAAATGGTTAACATGTGGCTCCCATCTTACAGTTTTTTCGATCCGTTTTACACTTTCTGTATAATGCAGACATTTCCAGTGATCTAGAGTTCCAGACATTGGGCACGTGCTGTTTTACATATTGGAACTCTCAATGGAACATGATTTGACATAACCAAATATGTTTAGACATTTATTGTGATATAGGCTACTGTATACCTGCAGCAGTAGAAAGTGAACTCAGTGGAGCATATCCCAGTGCAGCTGGCTGTATGATTTCATTTACAGATGTTTGGCCCTTCTTCAGGTTTAGATCAACTCATCTGTTTCCCTGGAAACCTTGCCTCAGCAACAAATAGATTTTATGTGTCTAAAAATGGGAGGAAGAAGACTCTTTAGAAAAGATCAGGTGGATGATGGCGAAGGCACATAGGCCCACAAATTGTTTTATCAAAGAATCTAGGTTTGAGCGCAGCACAATATCCTGACCAAAATGTCAGTGACTTGCTGCTACAGACACTTTTCATAAACATTTCAGTTTGACCTTTTCTATTGCATTTTTCACTTTGGCCACTCATTATAGTTGTCAGTTTATTTTCTGAAAAGGCCTCGCAACTGTCAGAGGTGCCACTCTGTGGCCCATGAATTGTGTTGTGAAATACAATGAACATTTCATCAGCATGTCATTTATTCTCCCAAAATATAACCATTGCTTCTATTCTTCCTTACCTGTTTGTGAGAGGTATAGCCAGACACAGAGACACCTATGGAAACCTACAGGCACCTCATTGCTCCTGGGGCAGACGATGCCCTTTATCTGTCCGACACCTAATTGAATTGGGTGCTGACACACAAACAGGAGGCCCTATAATAAATTAACAATTGGATTAGACTTTAATTGGAATTGTCAGTCTCTTTAACCATAACACACCTGACGCTTTAACAGAGACACTGAAGAGACCGAACTTAAGGCTGTAGGTAGGTAGGTAGACTGGCCTTATGACAAATACAGTCTTAACTCTGACACTTCATGACTCAACCTGTTCTGAAGAGGAAAACAAAATGTACACTCTAAAAGGAAAAGGTTCCTGGAGGATCCTTTAGGTGTTTTCATATTGAAACTGGGGGAACCCCACAGTTCTTCAAATACCCCCTTTGAATGGATCCTCAAAGAACCTTTTGTAGAACCTACTGGGGTTAATATTTTAACTACCCCCCCACATTATTATTATTATGATCTGCGTAACATACCAATACTAAGTATTATTATGAATAATAATAATAATAATAATAATAATATGCATAGAAATAACAATAACACAATATTTTAGTTGTCAGTGTTTATTATGATTTTAGTGGCAAAGCAGAATAAAAAAATCTAAATATGAGGTAAACTCCCAGCAGAGCCCCAAGTCCAATGGACATATCCTCTGGTGTGTTGATGTTAATGTGTTGATGTTCTCCGTATCCATAGCCAGAATGATTTATCAGTGCATGGTGATCAAATAGGTTTTCTGTTATATTCAGAGATGTAGGGAGGGTAAAGTCTGTGAATCAATTTTTTTTTAATTATACAGATGATTAACAAAACATGCACACAACAGTATTCATACCTTGTTTTTTGTGGTAAATGTGAATGAAAAAACTGTTTTGATAATGGTTTTCATACATATACCTTGTCCATAATGTAGAGGCCAATGGGATATTCATTGAAGAGGTAAGGAAGGAGGATGATAAATGTGATCTGCATAACATACCAATACCAATTGACATACTGTACCTTTGTATACCTCCTCGTCTGTATACCTGCAGAAAGACACAAAAATGAGTCATCTGCACCCAATACAGATAGCCTTCAACATATTCTCATAGCCTACATATTGTTACCGCTTTGTTGATTGATATCCATTGAATTGTGTCCATTTTCTGTCATAGGGTTATTTGCACAAATATGAAAAGATAGATGGTACAATCAGAAAACAATATCAATTTAGATCATACAAGGGACAAACCTTACCTTGCATTGAGGAGATCTTTACATTTTTCAGTTAAGTGCCTGCACCTGCTATCCTTTCAAATTCAAATCCACATTTTTCAGTTGGGCAGTCAGGTTCCTGCAAGAACCCCCACCAACTAAGGATTTTCCTCAATGAACCCCACCTCCTATGGGGTTCTTGGAAGAACCTTTTGGGGGCAGATTTCAGTGCCAAGAACCCTATGGTTCTTCAAAGAACTTTGAGGATCGTAGAAGAACCCCTGTTGAACCCCTCATTTTTTAGAGCATATAGCATGACAAACATCTTAGCTTTTGACTATCATTGTATGCTTTGCTGCAACCATGTCAAACCGTTACAGTCCACTGCCAGTGCCATTTGTTATGACATAACCCAGCTAATTTATTATGGATTGCAGAACTCTTATCCAGTCACTTGGTAAAACACAGTTTAAGGTCCTTGAGATGCTCACAGTCTTGTCTACAGCAATCTGAGACAGCAGTTAGCTCCACCAGTGCAGGGCTAGCAGGGCTGTCATATTAGCTACACTAGCTAGGTTTCCATACAAATGGCGACAGATTTTCATGCAAATATTCTATATCCGCATAAAAACAATATGCACAATTTCCCACCAGAGATGTTGCCATCAAATTGACTTGTTGCATAATAAAGGCTGTGCGTGATGACGTAGGGTACATAAAATACTGTATAATTTTGCGGTTAAATTACCAATACACGTTAAATGTTTTTTTTCCCAACTCAACTGATGGCTTTCTCACAAAAAGACTTGCCTTATATAGTGTGTGCCACTCTGGTATTATGCGCTCTAGCCAACAGCAGTCATAATGTATTTTCATCTGTAGCCTAAAAAACCGCATGTTTTCCCAACGAGTCGTAGTGGGAGGACCACGTAACATGTCATCGCGTGACTCCCAAGTTTATTTCGATATGATGATTATATATACATATTTGCGCATAACATCGTTTCCACCGACATTTCTCGCATAATTAATTTTACCGACAAAAAGATCCCACCTTGTCTAGCGTATTTTCTTTAGTCAACATTTGGTAAGTTTACCGAAAATGTGTTTCCATCAGGCCTGTCATGACATGTTTTAGCCTACTTGCATAAAAAGGTTGGATGGAAACCTGGTTGACATGATAATTGATGCTTAGCTGCCGTTTGACAAATAGCCTAGAAATAATCTCATAATGTAGGTAGCCAACCTGCACTGTATCTGCAAGCTGTTGGCTAGAGCGCATGTGCCAAGACCAGAGTGGGGACATTAGCAATAGTTTTTGTGACAAAACCATCAGTAGAGTTAAAAATGCAATGGAAACACATTTTTTGAACTTGTATTTTTCATTCGGTACATAGGAATTGAAAAGTTATTTTTATGTGGACTACATCATCACGCACAGCCTTTTATATTTAAAAAGCTTGTTTGATGGAAATACATCTCTGGTGAGAAAATGCGCATATTGTTTTAGGCAAATGAGAACATTCACATGAAAATCGGTCGCAAATTGGATGGAATCTTAGCTACTGAGTCTATTTGGTACAGTGGTGTTCACAGACACGCCCGCATGCACCCAAACACTATATTCTCCATATTAGTCGGTAAGCCAATTCATTTTCAAATGAGGCGATAGATACAAGGGTTCTTAAGATCTAGGCTGAGACAGAGACAGAGTGGCAGATACACAGGCAAAAGGCTAATGTGGCTGTTCTGTGCTCCTTAATGGCCACAGCCAGCATCTCTATCCATTTGAGAATGTGAAGAACACTGAAGTCATCTATTAAACCAGAGGGAACAAGCTCATGCCCTCGGCCATACCTGTAAATCACACAGACACGATTTAATGGTACACCTTCCTTGTTCCTCCTGGAGAGGACATGTAATTCAGAGAGTTGGAAAGTGGCCAATTATCTTTGAGAGACCATAGGGAGTCAAACCATGACTGTGTCCTGACTGAGACCCAGTATTTTAAGTCCTCTGTGTCACAGCCCCACACCAGTCTGTTGGACCCCTGGAAGAACAGGAAGTGAGAGCAGAGCAGAGCAGTAGACAGCAGAAATAACCGATCAGAACCCTCTGACTGAACAGAATTGTACAAAGGCTCAGTGGTAGAGCTAGCATGCCGGGAAGCCGCAGCACACTGCTTGTTGTTAAAGTGTGTGTGCTGCATAGAGGATGGCTCCATTCACCCTCACAGACGGACACAACGGCTGGGGAGTCAACAGAGGCATTACACGTCACACAGTCCATTTTTATAATTTTTTATTATTGTTACCATCTCTCTCTCTCTCTCTCTCTCTCTCTCTTCCCCATCTCCATTAATTGCTTTTGAGACTAAGCTTTGCATATCCCGACATACAGTAAGGCAAGAAGTTTCCCCCTGCCACCCACAACACACAGGCACATGTACGCACACGTTAGACTTATATAATTGACACACACAGACACACCATATGGAAGGAGCACTTTTCACCTCTCCAATCTGTGACAGTTCGGTTCATATGAGGAAAGGACTGACACACGGACCACCACCCACCAGGCCCTACACTTTTCCCTCTCCCATCAGTCAGCCATTGAGAGGTGAGAACATATGACTCACAAGGACCAGACCTCCGTCCACCACTCAGTCACATACAGGGCAGAGCGCAGGTCCGGTGTGGGTGTGTGAGTGGGGGACACTGCAGGGTGGAGAGTGTGTCGCTGGGGAATAGCAGTGATCTGAGAAGACAAAGATGAGCTAAGGCTGAGAAAAAGTGGTCATGATAACTATAGTCTGAAGTACAATGTGATGGCGATACTGAGGAACAGGTGTCTTTGCTGTGTGTGTGTTCTGAAGTTAGGACATGGTCCAACTGGTCCATTTGATCTCTAATCAGACAAGGATGGGGTCTTCTCCCTCGATGCCCAACAGGTGAGGTAGCCTTTTCGTTGACATAGAACCATCAGATAATCAAACTGAAACAGTTTGATGTTTCAATTTACTATTTGTGTACACATTATTTTGGTGTTGTTGCCCACACTACTGCAATAGGAGCCATTTTCTAAGTGAAAGAGAACCACCTGCCAACAATTATTTTACATTTGTATTTTATTGAACCTTTATTTCACTAGGCAAGTTATGATAGGACTGTGGTGGAAAGTTAAGGTCAGTTGTCTGTGTAACATTTACTGTTGAATGTAAAGCAGTTTCACTGGGTCAGCAGATTGAAACCATGTGTAAACAGACGCTAGTTATATACTCCAGATTCTTGGGAAAGGTAATGAAATGCTGCCCCCTTGAGGAACGAAAACACCAACCTAATAAGAGTTATTTACAGAACCAACATACATTTTCTCTTCTTACAAGGCTATTGTTTGAAGAACCATGTTAGTTTATCGCTCATCCATTTTCGGCATAAAGGCATGTTTGAATAGCTTAGCTAATGAGAGCATGAGGAAATCCTATAGGTCGCCACCACCCTATCTTTCAGGGTAACTGCAGGGTACGGATCTCATCTTCAACTTTCCTTGTTGGTTCCAAGTGGAACAACTAAAAAATAACATTCTCCATGCACTGTGATCTACACATTGAGAAGAGATATTGATAAGAGCTAGGTAAATGAATAAGCCATTTGGATATATAAATAAACAGTTTTAGATCTATTTTACCGTATGATTGCTGGAGAAGTGAAACCAGTCATATGGCAGCAAACTGAAGCATATCAACATCACAAGAGGTTGATGGTACCTTAATTGGGGAGAACAGGCTCGTGGTAAATGGCTGGAGCGGAATCAGTGGAATGGTACCAAATACATCAAACATATGGTTTCCATTCGCTCTGTTCCAGCCATTATGATGAGCCGCCCTCCCCTCAGCAGCCTCCACTGATCAACATATCACCTTTTCTACAATGAAGTTCATGAAATGCTGGCCTTATAACTTGGGATGAAATGTGGAGACCCAAGCTAAAGACTTCTGTAGTCATGCGGATATGACGGTACTGAGCCATGACGGTACTGAGCCAAACCTACCGAGTTGATTTCCCACGGCATAGACGTCAATTCAACGTGTATTGCTCGTTGGTTCAAGGTAATTTCATTGAAATGACATGGAAACAATGTTGATTACACTATCTGTGGCCACTGTCAGTTATACCCACATACTGTACACTTATAACTGTCACCGACTTCAGTGTTAGTTTCCTTACATTTTGCATCATTCCATTACATCGTGAGTTTACCTTTCTTTCCTATACCACGTTCGTGTGGTTGTTCCTGAGGATCTCTAGCAATAGTGGATCATACGCCAAAAGTATGTGGACAACCCTTTAAATTAGTGGATTCTGCTATTTCAGCCACACCCGTTGCTGACAAGTGTCATATGATGCCACCTTTCGAACAAGTCAGTTCATTAAATTTCTGCCCTGCAAGAGCTGCCCCAGCCAACTGTACGTGCTGTTATTGTGAAGTGGAAACGTCTAGGAGCAATAATGTCTCAACCGCAAAGTGGTAGGCCACACAAGCTCACAAAACACTACTGCCGAGTGCTGAAGCGCGTAAAAATTGTCTGTCCTTGGTTGCAACACTCAATACCAAGTTCCAAACTGCCTCTGGAAGCAACTTCAGCACAATAACTGTTTGCTGGGAGCTTCATGAAATGTGTTTCCATGGCCGAGCAGCTGCACACACGCCTAAGATCACCATGCGCAATGCCAAGTGTTGGCTGGAGTGGTATAAAGCATGTCGCCATTGGACTCTGGAGCAGTGGAAACGCATTCTCTGGAGTGATGAATCACGCTTCGCCATCTGTCAGTCCGACGGACTAACCTGGGTTTGGCGGATGCCAGGAGAACGCTACCTGCCCCAATGCATAGTGCCGTCTGTAAAGTTTGGTGGAGGAGGAATAATTGTCTGGGGCTGTTTTTCATGGTTCGGGCTAGGCCCCTTAGTTACAGTGAAGGGAAATCTTAACGCTACAGCATACAATGACAATCTAGACGATTCTGTGCTTCCAACTTTCTGGCAACAGTTTGGGGAAGGACCTTTCCTGTTTCAGCATGACAAGGTCCCTGTCCAAAAAGCACGGTCCATACAGAAATGATTTGTTAAGATCGGTGTGGAAGAACTTGACTGGCCTGCACAGAGCCCTGACCTCAACCCCATCGAACACATTTGGGATGAATTGGAACGCCGACTGCGAGCCAGGCCTAATCACCCAACATCAGTGCCTGACCTCACTAATGCTCGTGGCTGAATGGAAACAAGTCCCTACAGCAATGTTCCAACATCTAGTGGAAAGCCTTCAAAGAAGAGTATAGCAGCAAAGGGGGGACCAACTCCATATTAATGCCCATGATTTTGGAATGAGATGTTCAACGAGCAGGTGTTCACATACTTTTGGTGTATCTGATATGCCATACTCTTTTTGGCCAGACAGCATCAGATACATGAGCAACAGATACATGTCCTCTACCTCTGCCTTGGCAACGATGGCAGTATTATTAGCAGCACCTGACTTTTTATTTAAGACATGTTAGCTTAGGTCATTTTTCTGTTAAAATTAAATATTTCTTATTCTTTTCTCAGCCCCGCTCTGATCGGAGCATGGAGGGCATCAAGCGGAGAAATTATTTTATAATTTTTTGCCCAGCTCATGAGGCCCCTTGATGATGTGAGGCCTGAGGCAATTGCCACTTCTGTCTAATAGTAAGCCTGCCACTGCCTATGAGAACAGTAAGCAAAACAGTCCTCAGTTATCCCTGAGTGATACATCCCCATGGTGTCTGTAAGAGAACACATACTGATTGTAATAAATAAATAAATAAGCTATAGTACACAATGTGTTCTTAATGATTTATTAACAGTTGCCACATCCCAAACTCTAAAGGTGATTGCAGGGTACAGATCTCATGAACTTTCCTCATCCACTCTGGGGTCACCTGACCTCTGACATCACAAGGGTTCCGTAACTGAGCCAGTGGCTTCATTCTCTACATTCAACACTCAGGATGAGAGCAAGTAGAGGAATAACAGTCTTACCTGTTATCCCTGAGTCATACATTCCCAGTGTCTAAGAGAACACAACATAGGGATGAATGAATAATAGCCAGTTCAGAATCTTATTCAAATGATTGTTAATCAAAATATATTAATAGACCATAAAAAGGATGGATAACTAAAGTTCTCATCTGTTAGAATACATTCATTCACTCCTGGTCTAAGAAACATCTCAACACTCTAATAAAGATCTTTATTTAGGTTTTAAATAGATGTACAAAACATTAGAAAAGAAAATACAAACAAGAACAAAAATACATCAAATTATCATCAAAATATCCACATCTGCATATTAATATCAAGGTAAAGATTATAAACAGTCTTTGAAGCAGAGGTGATAGGTTTGGGGGACCAGCGTTGCAGAGAACAGTTGTCCCCACACACACACACACACACACACACACACACACACACACACGTCAGATTCACACTGATGTGGAAAAAGTTAGTGGTTTTGTTTTCCTGAGGAATTTGGTAACAGCCGGGGGTCCCTTGCTGATGACGTCTGTATAGATGGGAAGGTAGCACATTGGGAGGGAAATTACATGATAAAATCGGCAGCTTCACAAAATTCCAATTGCCCCAAACATTACAGTAAAACAAAATGGGGGTTATTCACATAACGTAACAGCTGTATATGGTGGATGTAAAACAGTTACATTAATTCATGATGATTGGATTGATGTGTACATGCTTCATACTCAAGATGTTAACACGACATAAAGAGTACAAGTGTTCAGTAATCACTTGTTTTTCTCTATTGGAAAAAATAGAATACCTGAATGTTTCTGTATCGAAAACAAACGGGTGGTAAATGTACTGATAAGTCCAATGAATAACCCCCATGACATGGTGTTTAAAACAAAAAAGGCTGAGAATCATTGCACTTGGTACATGTAAGGGGAAAAAATACAGTTGTTAACACCTTAAGTCTGAAGTAAAAGACTACATCAAAAGAACACAAAAGGGGAGCCCTCGACCCATTCTCAATCATCAGTTTCCCAACCGCACTATGCCGAGCCTAATACCACCCAACATGCTAGTGGGTTGGCTGTATGACCTGCTCCTAACATATACCACTGAGCTCCCGATCCACATCCCTAGCATCAGCTGGGAAATGCACTTTTCATCTCTAAAACCTAGCATCAAATAGTCACGTTGTAACGATGAATGAACATTTAGACACTACTGAAGCAACAGAAATGTGGGGTGGTGTGAATACTGTTATAGTTTGTACTTAGTGTGTCAAATCCTGTGTGATGGAGCTACTCGTTGAGGTGGCTGGTGAGGAATTACATGAGATGAAAGCACGTGGTGTTGGACTTATGAAAAAGCATGTGGTGGTGATCAGTGTTAGGAGCTGTGTGTTTAACTCGGTTGTTCAGGCCATGGGTAAAGACACCGAGCTCAGACCACTGCCACTTAACATACCGAAACAAATGTGTATGAAAGGGTGCAAAGGTCTCCGAAAGAGTACATCAGTATTATAACATCAACCATCTGCAATACTCCCATCTCATCATTACAGGCCGTCAAGTCACTCAGTAAGACTTGGCTTTTGAGCTAAGTTGACCTGAGGCAGACAGGTGAAATGTCAGGGTCGCCAAGAGTGAAATGTCAGGGTCCCCTAGCCTCAGCTAGCCTCGTGTGCCAGGCAGGCTGGCTTCACACAGCTGTCAACCAGGTGAGAGGTCACACAGCTAAGATGACCATCACTAGCTCAGGCCTGCCTGCCTCTGTCTCCTGTAGAGTGTCTGTACCCAGACAGAGGCAGGCAGGCCTGAGCTAGTGATGGGTACAGACACTCTACAGGAGACAGAGGCCTTACGCAAAACTTTCAAAAGCAAGCGGTAATTGAGAATTGAGGGGCGTCGCCATGAAGAGCAAACCATGTGAATAATATGTAGATCTAACATTATCTCTCTAACACTCCACTGACCAACAGGAAAATAAAAACACCAGAAACAAATGGACAAACTAACTCCGTAGCTTTTAAACGCATCTGGGTTTGACGTGCAGGTGTGGCTGCACTGCTGTGGGGGGGATCTGTAAGGGTGTATAGACGAAGGGTGGAGTATGAGTTCAGTTTAAGGGGGGTGTGGTGACAGTGGGGTGAGGAGGCGGGTCGTCAGGACTCCTCGGTTCCCGAGTCATCTTCGTCGTAGCAGCAGTCCTCGCCATCTTCCTCGTCCTCCAAGTCCTCATCGTCATAGTAATCGTCGTAGAAGAGGTTGGAGCCCTCGTCTGGGGGTGGGGCACGGGTGCGGACGCAGTACTCTGCCAGAGTGGTTGGCACCTTCACTCCGTCCCGCTCAGCATCCACTTTGGTGGCGTGGACCTGTTTCCTGTTAAGAGAGACAGCGAAGAGACATAAAGGGTTAACTGTGGAAGTGGTACAGGGTGTACCTGATGGTTTGAATGTACCCCGTTCTCACACTTGATGTGTCCATGGGTGCGCATGTGTCCGCCTAACTGATGATCTCGTCGCTCTATCTGTGCCTGGCCATGCTGTGTGTGTGTGATTGTTTAGTGCCCACCTGATGATCTCTGTGAACTCTCTGTCCTTGCCCTTGCTGTCCCTCCACTTGCGGTACATGACGGAGGCGTCCACATTGGCCGGGGAGGATGTGTTAGGCTCGTTGAGCAGAGAGATGACACTCAGAAGGATCGTCCTAAGGGAGGGAGGGAGATATGGCGAGAGAGAGAGGAGAAATGGAGAAGGAGAAAGAGAGGAAGGGAGAGAGTGAGTGAAGGAGGAAGGGATAAAGTGAAGGAGGGAGGGAGAGCGATAGTGAAGAAACAGAGAAAAAAAGAGGTCATGAGTTCCTGAGTTCTTCTGAAAATAAATTTAATTAAAGTTGGATAAATATAGAAAAACGTGGATTTTTTCCACAAGGACTTATACAGGATACTACCCTCTACATCAAAACCTTAAATCCAAATTCCATACCTAAAACCTTGATTTTGGACAGAATTACCTGAATGGATTATTACTTTGAAGGACTATCGGGAAAAAACTTCTAACAAACCAAAACCTGCAGAAGAAACACAGCAGAAACCTGAAAATTCCATCCAACACAAGACTGAGTGAGTGATGTTCAGTCTGAACCTCCTTCTGAAGTCAAAAAGTAAAAGACAATTTCTAGGTCATTTTGTTATATAAAGCTTAGTAAACAAGGCTACTAAAATACCAAGCTGCTAGGACATAACAGACCTGTCTGCAACTTCAATTAGCACTGAAGTGTGAAGTGAGCTGTGTGAAAACTGATTGATACAAAAAGGGGAATGTAAGCAACTTAATTTTCCACACAGACCATCCCCTGGAATGGCACAATGCTATAAGAGCATACACTGTCAAGAGAGAGGGTATTGGCCCAGCGTGGAAACTCAGAATAGGAGGAAATTGACACAACCTCTGGCAACGTGTACAAGTCTGGGACAGTACTGGTACAGGGCATCCTCAAGCAGTTCCAGCAGGACCTTTACGGGATCAAAGAGAGCACAGCAGGAAAAGCTCTCTCTCAGTGACAATTCCCCCATCCTGAGTGAGTCTGATCACACCTCTTCAAACTGTCCTGCAGACGAGGATAGTCACACACCCCCCCCAGCACTGAACACACCCTGGTCCCAAAACTACACTGCTCCTCCATCATTGATGGATAAATTCACAGAGCTGGAGAGCGACATGGTGGAGCTCACAGAGCTAGTCTACACAATACAAACAGAACAGCACAACAACACCCTCCCCCTACAAGACCCGGAGGGCCGAAGGTGGAGATGGACGGCTGTATGAGAGAACTGGCTGCACTCCAGACTGAGGTGAGAGAACTTGAGGAGAGAGAGGGACACAGGGCACAGCTAACAGCAGTGAAGGAGGAGGGAGAGGAACACACGGCACAGCTAACAGCTCTGAAGGAGGGAGAGGAACACAAGGCACAGCTAACAGCAGTGAGGGAGAGGAACACAAGGCACAGCTAACAGCTCTGTAGAAGGAGGGAGAGGAACACAAGGCACAGCTAACAGCACTGAAGGAGGAGGAACACAAGGCACAGCTAACAGCAGTGAAGGAGGAGGGAGAGGAACAGCTAACAGCAGTGCGGGAGGAGGGAGAGGAACAGCTAACAGCAGTGAGGGAGGAGGGAGAGGAACACACGGCACAGCTAACAGCAGTGAGGGAGGAGGGAGAGGAACACACTGCACAGCTAACAGCAGTGAGGGAGGAGGGAGAGGAACACACCGCACAGCTAACAGCAGTGAAGGAGGAGGGAGAGAAACAGCTAACAGCAGTGAGGGAGGAAGGAGAGGAACACACGGCACAGCTAACAGCAGTGAAGGAGGAGGGAGAGGAACACACGGCACAGCTAACAGCAGTGAAGGAGGAGGGAGAAGAACAGCTGTTAGCTGTGCCGTGTGTTCCTCTCCCTCCTCCTTCACTGCTGTTAGCTGTGCCGTGTTCCTCTCCCTCCTCCTTCACTGCTGTTAGCTGTGCCGTGTGTTCCTCTCCCTCCACCCTCACTGCTGTTAGCTGTGCCGTGTGTTCCTCTCCCTCCTCCTTCACTGCTGTTAGCTGTGCCGTGTTCCTCTCCCTCCTCCTTCACTGCTGTTAGCTGTGCCGTGTGTTCCTCTCCCTCCTCCTTCACTGCTGTTAGCTGTGCCGCGTGTTCCTCTCCCTCCTCCCTCACTGCTGTTAGCTGTGCCGTGTGTTCCTCTCCCTCCTCCTTCACTGCTGTTAGCTGTGCCGTGTTCCTCTCCCTCCTCCTTCACTGCTGTTAGCTGTGCCGTGTGTTCCTCTCCCTCCTCCTTCACTGCTGTTAGCTGTGCCGCGTGTTCCTCTCCATCCCAACAGACCCCACCCCCTCCTAACAGCCGCCCTGATAGCCCTCCTGACAACCCCCACACATCCACTGAGGACACAAACAGCAGAAATTGTGCTCCTCATTGACTCAAATGGCAAACACATTCAAGAGAATAAACTTTTTCCAAACACATAAAGTGGCTAAACTCTGGTGCAAAAACAATAGGCATGCCCTAGATCTGTTGTCAGAGGACAGACTAGGGTCCCCCAGCCACAATTCACAAGGGCACAAACAACCTGATGGCCCAGCAGGAAAGGGTGGCCACACCACTCAAGGGTGTGATTGAAAAACCTTCTTCCACTTTCCCCAACGCACAAGTGGTTATCCCCACCCTACTACCACGAAAAGACATTCACCTTGCCACCATACAGCGGGTGAATGCAAGCATTTCCCGGGATTGTGCCTCAAAACCTAAATGGCTACCTTGCCCACCACTCTACCCTGGACTTGAACAGCCTTTATGACCAGGTCCACCTATACAAGGCAGCAATTCCAACTTCTGCTAGGACCCTGAAGGACATCACCCTCAACCACAGCCCAAGCATCTCACAAAGGAGCAACAGACAACTCGCCCAGACCAGCGAGACACCCTCCACATTTCTCAAAAAAGTACGATCTTTGTCCCCATGTGTAGTTGCAAACCGTAGTCTGGCTTTTTTTTATGGCAGTTCTTCCTTGCTGAGCAGCCTTTCAGGTTATGTCGATATAGGACTTGTTTTACTGTGGATATAGATACATTTGTACCTGTTTCGAACCAAAGTACGTTCATTTCTAGAAGACAATGCATCTCCTTCCTGAGCGGTATGACGGCTGCGTGATCCCATGGTGTTTATACTTGCGTACTATTGTTTGTACAGATGAACGTGGTACATACAGGCATTTGAAAATTGCTCCCAAGGATGAACCAGACTTGGAGGTCTACACATTTTTTTTTTCCTGAGGTCTTGGCTGATTTCCTTTGATTTTCCCATGATGTCAAGCAAAGAGCCACTGAGTTACATCCACAGGTACACTTCCAATTGACTCAAATTATGTCAATTAGACTATAAAGCTTCTAAAGCCATGACATCATTTTCAGGAATTTTCCAAGCTGTTTAAAGGCACAGTCAACTTAGCGCATGTAAACAATTGTTGGAAAAATTACTTGTGTCATGCACAAAGTATATGTCCTAACCGACTTGCCAAAACTATAGTTTATTAACAAGAAATTTGTGGAGTGGTTTAAAAACAAGTTTTAATGACTCCAACCTAAGTGTATGTAAACTTCCGACTTCAACTGTATATCCCCCCAATAGATTCCCCCCAATAGAATCCCCATACTTTAACGATGACAGCTTCACCATCCTAAAGGGTGAGATCAACCATTTCCAGGCTCAGGGACATGTACTAGTCTGTGGCGACCTAAATGCCAGAACTGGACGATAACCTGACACTCTCAGCCCACATTATTCCCTTCCAAATATGCCCCCCTAGAGACAACTATGACAAAACAACAAACAAAACATGGGTCACAACTAGGGTTGAACATTTTGGGAAATATTCAGGAGGTGGAAACTTTCCGTGGGAATTAACAGGAATATATGGGAATTAACGGAAATATATGCAAATTAATATTAATACCATTTAAATGCAGATGTTTTTTGCATTTGATATATTTACCATATCATACAGAGACAGAAACAAACTTTTTACCTTATCATAAGTAGACATAATTGCAAATGATTAAATCCTTCCAATAGAAAAAAATAAAAAAACAATTTAGTTACAAATTGAACTTTAATTAAATGAGTTGCCTCTTCACATGGGATGATTTCACTGAACAACAAAAGAAAGGGAATATTGAATGATTCCCAATGACCCATAGTGTCTCCCAAAAACATTTTCAACATACATCTGTAAAATGATAGTCTAGAAACTAAAGCTTTGGTTGCATGCCTCAGGCTTCCATGTCTTCTACCTGGATCTCCTCCATGTCCACCTCTTGAACATCAGACTCTGAGGCCTCATCTTTACTGTCACTTTCCAACGTTGTTGAGGATGGCTCGTTGTCAGGCTAAAAAAGTCTCAAATTTGCCCGGATGGCCACCAATTTTTCAACCCTTGCATTGGTCAGAATGTTGCGTGAGTGTTCCCAAACAAGGACCAGTTGCGCTCTGAGGTGGCTGATGTTGGTGGGATTTGGAGGATGGAGGCAACAGGGGAAAGAGCCTCAGATCCACAAAGTCCCTTCCACCAGGTGGTTGATGTTGGCACGACTGCCATATTGCATCTCCATCCCAAAGCCCTTACTTGGAAGTGTACTTCGCCAGACTGCCAAGAACCTTGCCCTCATCCAGGCCAACGTGGCGAGGCACAGTAGTGATGACACCATAGGTCTTGTTGATCTCTGCACCACAGGATGCTCTTGCCAGCATACTTGGGGTCCAACATGTATACTGCGGCGTGTATGGGCTTCAGGCAGAAGTTCACGCTTTTTGATGTATTTCAGAACGGCAGTTTCCTCTGCTTGGAGCAACAGTGAAGTGGGCAGGGCAGTACGGATTTCTTGTCTTACATCTGCAAGCAGAGTCTGAACATCAGACAGGATGGCATTGTCTCCCTCAATCCGTGCAATGGCTACTGTTATAGGTTTCAGGAGTTTCAGGCTGCTTACCACTCTCTACCAAAATACATCATCCAGGAGGATCCTCTTAATGGGGCTGTCCGTATCGGCAGACTGTGATATGGCCATTTCTTGGAGAGACTTCTTCCCCTCCAGGAGATGGTCAAACATGATGACAACACCACCCCAAAGGGTGTTGCTGGGCAGCTTCAATGTGGTGCTCTTATTCTTCTCACTTTGCTTAGTGAGGTAGATTGCTGCTATAACTTGATGACCCTTCACATACCTGACCATTTCCTTGGCTCTCTTGTAGTGTATTCGTTGTTTTCAGTGCCACAATGTCCTTGAGGAGCAGATTCAATGCATGAGCAGCAAAGTCAATGGGTATGATGTGAGGGTAGGACTCCTCCATTTGAGACCAAGCAGCCTTCATGTTCGCAGCATTTTCTGTCACCAGTGCAAATACCTTCTGTGGTCCAAGGTCATTTACGACAGCCTTCAGCTCATCTGCAATGTAGAGACCGGTGTATCTGTTGTGCCTTGTGTCTGTGCCCTTGTAGAATACTGGTTGAGGGGTGGAGATGATGTAGTTAATTATTCCTTGCCCACGAACATTTGACCACCCATCAGAGATGATTGCAATACAGTCTGCTTTCTCTATGATTTGCTTGACCTTCACTAGAACTCGGTTGAACTCTGCATCCAGAAAATTAGTTGATAAAGCATGTCTGGTTGGAGGGGTGTATGCTGGGGGAAGAACATGCAGAAAACTCTTCCAATACACATTGCCTGTGAGCATCAGAGGTGAACCAGTTCCATACACAGCTCGAGCAAGACATTCATCAGCATATTTCTGACTACGTTCCTCCATTAAGTCAAAATAACTTCTGATTCCAGGAGGACCATGAGCTGTTGCTACCGATAAGGTGTCTGATTCATCATTTTCACCTTGAATAGAAGTAGAGGAACTTTTGTCAGAGTTTGCTTGTTGTGAGCGCTGAGGGAACTTTATGCACTTGGCCAGATGATTCTGCATCTTTGTTGCATTTGTTACATATGATTTGGCACAGTATTTGCAAATGCACACAGCTTTTCCTTCTCCATTAGCTGCAGTGAAATGTCTCCACACATCAGATAGTGCCTGTGGCATTTTCCTGTAAAGAGTAGAAAAAAAAGAGTAAAAAAGAAACAATACACAATTCCATGTACAGATAAATAGTTAAGCAGTTAGATTAAACAACTCCTTTGTAAGATAAATGTTTTAAAATGAAACATGTATGGAAACAGGTGAATTAACACTCAGTTAGCAGGCTCAAGCAAGCTAAAACCCACATGGTAGCAAAAACTAACTAGCAGAAATTGTTAACAAGTTAGAAATGATTTAAGCACACTTTGCTGTAGGCTACTATTTACTAGTTAACAAAAAATTATGTCATAAAATATATTCACCCAACCCAGTATTGTAATCAAAACTTACCAGAAAGCATGTAGTCCTTGGCTCAGACAGTGTAGTAGTGTGGGCTCAATAGCATCTCATTAGTGTGCAAGATCTTGAGAATCAGCTGTTCATGTGATGGAAGTGCACTGCACATGTGATAGAAGCACTCACTGAGCATGCAGAGGGTTGCAATTCCATTGAATTGGGGATAGTTTAACAAAAATATGCCACAAGACCTAGAATTGCCTATGAGTGAGTGAGTGAGTGTGTGTGAGAAGTAAACACCAGGGTTATTAGATGCCAGGCAGACAAATCAGCTAAGCTCCAGTAAGTCCATTTGCTCAGCAGTGGTTTCACTGTTAGTTTGACAAACAAAATATTTGTACAGTTTAAGTTAATAAAACTGACAATTGTTTATTGTTGAGGAAAGTACTAATGATGTGTAATGTTGATTGTATGCGTGTGTTTGCTGTGATTGTCACCCCCTGATATTGGCTACACTAACTCATCTACTTCCCATGCAGTTGCAGGACAGAAGTGGTTGGCATGTGGGAGCGAAGAACACAAGTGTTGTTGCCGTTAGTGATGCGAGGGTTGACGCATAACCCGCAGTTATATCTGTGGGGCGGGCGTGTTTAGGGTCATGAAACACTGTGTGGATGAAGGGCAGGTGGGTTGAACAAAGAGAAAATAACACCTTAAAAAACAGCCAACATTGAGGGTTTTCTTTCATTATTTTAAGTTGACATTAGGCCCTAAAGTTTAGGATTATGCACCAACTGTAGTCTACGCATGCCAAATGGCCTACACAACAATCACTTTTGGGAATGGGCAGAAAAGGTTTACATAACCCACAGAGGAAAATAGGACAATGTCTCTGTGGTGTTAAGTTTCATTCCATAAGAAAAAAAAAAAGCTGTGAAATTGAGTTTTAAATAAATAAGAAGGCCAGAAAAGTTATGCGAACTGGTAAAAGAGGATGATAGCAGTGCCAGCTATGATGATTATGAGGAGCTATACAAATTCGACAGTCACAAGATGGGAACTTCAAATAGGCCAATGGCACATAAAGGGAACTGTAGCCTACTGTTCAGGATGTTGAATACTGACTTGTATCACGGGTGACCTGCCTGTGTTCAGATGAGTTAAATGGAACCTGAAAACTGGACACTGACTGTAGGTCTATTACAGTGAGGGAAAAAAGTATTTGATCCCCTGCTGATTTTGTACATTTGCCCACTGACAAAGAATTTTTCAGTCTATAATTGTAATGGTAGGTTTATTTGAACAGTGAGAGGCAGAATAACAACAACAAAAAATCCAGAAAAAACACGTCAAAAATGTTATAAATTGATTTGCATTTTAATGAGGGAAGTAAGTATTTGACCCCTCTGCAAAACATGACTTAGTACTTGGTGGCAAACCTTTGTTGGCAATCACAGAGGTCAGACGTTTCTTGTAGTTGGCCACCAGGTTTGCACACATCTCAGGAGGGATTTTGTCCTACTCCTCTTGGCAGATCTTCTCCAAGTCATTAAGGTTTCGAGGCTGACGTTTGGCAACTCGAACCTTCAGCTCCCTCCACAGATTTTCTATGGGATTAAGGTCTGGAGACTGGCTAGGCCACTCCAGGACCTTAATGTGCTTCTTCTTGAGCCACTCTTTTGTTGCCTTGGCCGTGTGTTTTGGGTCATTGTCATGCTGGAATACCCATCCATGACCCATTTTCAATGCCCTGGCTGAGGGAAGGAGGTTCTCACCCAAGATTTGACGGTACATGGCCCCGTCCATCGTCCCTTTGATGCGGTGAAGTTGTCCTGTCCCCTTAGCAGAAAAACACCCCCAAAGCATAATGTTTCCACCTCCATGTTTGACGGTGGGGATGGTATTCTTGGGGTCCTAGGCAGCATTCCTCCTCCTCCAAACACGGCGAGTTGAGTTGATGCCAAAGAGCTCCATTTTGGTCTCATCTGACCACAACACTTTCACCCAGTTGTCCTCTGAATCATTCAGATGTTCATTGTCAAACGTCAGACGGGCATGTATATGTGCTTTCTGAGTAGGGGGACCTTGCAGGATTTCAGTCCTTCACGGCGTAGTGTGTTACCAATTGTTTTCTTGGTGACTATGGTCCCAGCTGCCTTGAGATCATTGACTAGACCGTCCCTGTGTAGTTCTGGGCTGATTCCTCACCGTTCTCATGATCATTGCAACTCCACGAGGTGAGATCTTGCATGGAGCCCCAGGTCGAGGGAGATTTTTTTGTTATTCTGTCTCACACTGTTCAAATAAACCTACCATTAAAATTATAGACTGATCATTTCTTTGTCAGTGGGCAAACGTACAAAATCAGCAGGGGATCAAATACTTTTCCCCCTCACTGTATAACCTCTCACATAGCCTTAATATTAACTCCTGCATAATTAAGCATTTCTTGCAATAAAATGATACACCAAATGTAGGCAAAAATGTGACTCAGGAGTGGAGAAATATGATTTCTTTCAGTATCTTGATAGAATGCACAGTTAGATACCATCTTTAGAGGTGCCATCTTTATCAGTATCATAAAAACTGATAGTATTTTTCAACCACAAAATATGCATCCAAGACGACCTGAAATCTACAGCGCATTTTCTATATTAAACAAGATAGGGTCGGGTGCGGGCGTCAGATTTTCACTTTATCACATAGACAGGCAGTTGCAGATGGGTTATCAGCAATTGCGGGCGGGTGAACAAACAGCCTACTCGCGCAACACTAGTTGCTGTTCATGCGCTCCCCATTGAGTAGACTATCACTGTGAGATCTAGATTGTTACAAATATTAGTTATTTCTTCTGTAGGCTGCCATTCTACTTGAAATATAATCCTGGGAGGGAAAAGCAATTGGCCACGTTACAAGCTACAGCTGGCGACACCGTGAAACAGCTGCCAAGTGGAAAGCATTAGCACCGGCTTGCCTTGTCGTCATGCTAACTGAGGGCAGTAACGTTAGTTAATTGGCATGTCACGGTGACATCCATATGAACACTAGCTAGCTGTCTTCACAGATGAATGGGTAAAAGTTAGTTTAACCTCTCTAGGGTATGTGGGATGTTAGCGTCCCACCTTGCCAACAGCCAGTGAGCGCCAAATTCAAAACAACAAAAATCTCAATTCAAATTTCTCACACATACAAGTATTATACACCATTTTAAAGAAAATCTTCTCGTTAATCCAACCACAGTGTCCGATTTCAAAAAGGCTTTACGGCGAAAGCATAGCATTAGATTGTTAGGACAGCACCTAGACAAGAAAAACCACACAGCCATTTTCCAAGCAAGGAGAGGCGTCACAAAACCCAGAAATACAGCTAAAATTAATCACTAACCTTTGATGATCTTCATCAGATGGCACTCATAGGACTTCATGTTACACAATACATGTATGTTTTGCTCGATAAAGTTCATATTTATATCCAAAACCCCCATTTTACATTGGCGTGTAATGTTCAGAAATGTTTTGCCTCCAAAACGTTCGGTGAATGAGCACATCAATTTACAGAAATACTCATCATAAACTTTGATAAAAGATACAAAGTGTTATGAACAGAATTATAGATAAACTTCTCCTTAATGCAACCGCTGTGTCAGATTTCAAAAAAGCTTTACGGCGAAAGCAAACTTTGCAATAATCTGAGTACAGCGCTCAGACATCAAAACAAGCCATACAGATACCCGCCATTTTGGAGTCAACAGAAGTCACAAATAGCATTATAAATATTCACTTACCTTTGATGATCTTCATCAGAATGCACTCCCAGGTATCCCAGTTCCACAATAAATGTTTTGTTTTGTTTCGATAAAGTCCATATTTATGTCTAAATACCTCCTTTTTGTTCGCGCGTTCAGTCGAGTAATCCAAATGCACTGTGCTCGCGCAATAAATTCAGACGAAAAGTCAAAAAAGTTATATTACAGTTCGTAGAAACATGTCAAACGATGTATAGAATCAATCTTTAGGATGTTTTTATCATAAATCTTCCATAATATTCCAACCGGACGATTCCTTTGTCTTCAGAAATGAAATGGAACACACCTAACGGGAGCGCGCGTGATTGAGCTCATGTCATTTTCTCAGTCATCTGATTCCAAGAGCTCTTATTCTCTCCCCATTCACAGTAGAAGCATGAAACAATGTTCTAAAGACTGTTGACATCTAGTGGAAGGCTTAGGAC
Source organism: Salmo trutta (assembly GCF_901001165.1). Taxonomy (NCBI): domain Eukaryota; kingdom Metazoa; phylum Chordata; class Actinopteri; order Salmoniformes; family Salmonidae; genus Salmo; species Salmo trutta. Next base: position 52,602,455 of record NC_042960.1, on the reverse strand, counting down.
TTGCAAAATGACCCCACAGACACCGTATATTAGATAGGCAATCACTTGAAAAACTACAACCTCAGATTTCCACACTTCCTGGTTGGATTTTTTCTCAGGTTTTTGCCTGCCATATGAGTTCTGTTATACTCACATACATCATTCAAACAGTTTTAGAAACTTCAGAGTGTTTTCTATCCAAATTTACTAATAATATGCATATCTTAGCTTCTGGGCTTGAGTAGCAGGCAGTTTACTACGGGCACGCTTTTCATCCGGACGTCAAAATACTGCCCCGTACCCAAGCGAGGTTAAAGTACATTTGCTGTCATCGCCTAGGGACTAGCTAGCTAACTAACCTAACATGCTGAACAGACCGTGCGCAAGCATTGCAAAATAAATGTAGAAATCCATGTTATTCAATTATTGCACCCACAATGTGCGCGCGCCAACGAGTGTCTGCGTTGCCAAGGGCTAAAATAGAAGTCATTCCTATTTCTGACACAGATCGCGCTGCAAGTCCTGCCTCTCCCATCTCCTCATTGGTTTAGGGAAGCAGGTACCCATGTGCCATCTCCTTATTGGTTATACCCACGTGGGTGATTGAAAGACGAACTGTTTTGCCGGTTGTCGTGGTAATACTATGAAAGTTTAGATGCCAATCACCATATAAGTTCAAAAATGAAAAAGCCTGGAAGGAGGAGAGATGACTAGAAACGATTCGGTTGACAATTTTATGTGTATTAATTGTCGGAGTAGAGGACCTTGTGCATTTCAGGTAAAATAACAACTCAATGTTTATATCCCAGGACAAATTAGCTAGCAACAGCAAGCTAGCTAAACAGGACAAATTAGCTAGCATGTGCAAGCTAGCTAGCTAAATTGCCATACATGTTTAATGCTTTTCGACCTGTTCTCAAATGAATGTAATTGATTCAGAGTTTGTTTGATATTTTAACCTGCGTGTCGTGATCGTGTTTGGTGTGGGGGGACAAAATACATTTATGCACGATGGTGCACGCGCACAGCCGGTTTGGGTTCCGTGTAACTCTCTACCTACGAAAAGCTCCAAATCGCATGCCGAGAAAATGTAAATTTCTGTGTCACATCTGCAGCTGTATACCATCTATTCATAACCAACTTTTTCACACCTGTGGTCTCTCTCTGGCAGTGTTGTTTTCGAGACCACCTAAAGAGAGACCGATTCAAGACCAAGTCAAGACCAGAAAAATACAAATTCAAGACCATGACTGTCATTTTGTCAAATCACCATCATAAGAGTTCAAAATGTCCAGTATTTCTGTATTCATATTTCAGAACAATATATAGATTCTTTAGACATTCGAAATAGTGAAAAAAATCCATGCTGAGGAAAAATAGAGCCACTCTACAAATTATTACTAACCCAAACACAGTGGGGAACAATTGGCCTTCTACACCTTCAGAGAAGGGCTAAGAATTAATAAAATGATTATAATAACATAATAATATTAATTATATTATTTTCAATGATGTTCTGATTTAATCACGTCAGTTTTTGTTGGAAAAGAAAGGGTTAACACTGATGAGAAAAAAATATCCAATCAGGATTTTTTTTTGCTGGTATCTGGGGAGATAAATCTAGCTTGCCAAGTGAGCCATCAGCTAGGCAAACAGAAGCTAGATAAAGGCATCTGCCATTCAACTGCATTAGGGCAACATTTTGGAATGACAGTGGAATCAACCAATCACATTTTGACTTAAAGGGTGGGACAGTTTTTTACCAAAACTTATGGAAACTTGGCCCTTCTAGCTTTTGTTGTTGGCTAGTTTGCATTGGCTGCAGCAGGTGATATCAAATAGGTTGTTGATCATTTGTTAGCTTCTCCCTTTTCAAGAATAACTTTCAACAAGAAGTTAAGTTTCAAATTATCATCATCTGGTGAGTGGAACTGTGTTTCTTATTGCAGCACGCTTCCTGTTGTTAGCCATCTCTTTGAAAATAACTTGTGTGTGTGGAACATTATTGCATTTAAAGTGAAACTGACAGCATTTTAGCAACATGACATCTTATTCAAATCGGTTCATATACACCCCCAGGAAGAATGACACTCTTTTGTTAATTCTGACAAGTGACCACTTAGATATGGTCATTTTCAAGATTTCATGAATTCATAGAATGTTTGGGAATTACATATGCTAAGGCATTTGTGAAAATTATATAGCAAAATAGAGTGGGAAAGCAGCCGTGGGTTTGCACAATTAATAGACACTGCGGTAAATAAAACTGAATAAAAACATCTGTCTTGTCCAGGACCGGAGTCTACACAGACCGGTGCGCTGTAGCCAATCTGAGCTACAGTAGGTCTTTATACAAACAAGCCATTTGCAACACGCACCTACCATCATTCACTTTGACCCTTACTGTGTGTTTATAGATCATTAGAATGTATTTGCCAAAAGCCACAAAATACACCTGAATGGATTTTTGCAAATATGTAAATACAACTGGAGTTCTCTTACATTTGGGAACTTTACAGTCCTATTGATCAAACAACCATGAAAAGGTAGGCTCTCTCTCCCACAGTTATGCACATCAACAACAAGATCAACAACTAATGCTAGCCAGGGCAAGAGGAGATAAAATCTAACGAAGGTACATTAGATAAACCCCCAAACATTTTCAGCTAGTCGGCGGTCAAAATTGCACCAATAAACGATGGGGAATTGTAGCCTCCTCGTCCTTCTGCAGCTAGTTGGCTAGCTTGCCAACTGCCTACTTCCACACAAATGACAAAACACCTTACTGACAATTTGACTTGCCGTAGCAGAGCTGCTTAAGTTGTTTATCTAGACTGTTCTTGACTATTACTTTTTTGTCTACGTTTACTGACACCAGTAATATTCAGCAGGTGCTGCGCATTCGTAAATTCATTAGTTGTTCTAAATGCATTAGTTGTTCTGCACTCTGGAACACTCAGATAAGAGTGCTATGAAATCTGAGTAGATAGCATATCTCTTGCATTCACAAATTCACTGTGGCTAACTGGATAACAGTCGTTCCAAGTTCTTGCTAGCTAACCAAATGACACCTGCATCTCCATCTGTGTATAGTCACCAAAAAATGATATGAGGGGAAAAAGTCTCACTCACCCACTCCTCCAATGGCATGACATCCTCCTAGCAGCTAGCTAGCTAACGTTAGGCTCTGTGTTTTTAGCTTGTTACATAAATAGATATGCTAGCCTATTAGCCACATTATGACTGACTTGTGATCATTGCTCTTGCTAGTTTGATTGTATTGACATTCCCAGCCTTAGTTACATTCGTCCGTTTTTGTCCAGAATATTGAGTAACTGAAACTGAAACAGTGTATCCTGTATGGAGGCAGTAAATAATGTATCAGGCCAACTGTGATTTACAACCTGTCAGTTCCATTTTAAACATTAGGTCACCGGTTATTTTGTGTGCTTAACGTGAAATGTTGTTTTGTAACGGGAAGTAATAGTTGTACATTTTGATTGGGAAATGCTTAATGGTTGTGTTATTGTATTCTTAGAATTGGGACCTACTGTCTTATTATGTCAGTTTATGGACTGCTTATCCTTTAACATCATGCTGTATGTGACTGCTGTCTTTCCATCGGCCCAATGAAGTGGTGTAGCGGTGCCTGGAGAAGTGGGTATACTCATATTTTGCCAAAAGCTCCCAAACGGTCCACCCAGTGAAGGAAAAGTACCCAGTGTGAAAAATCCTGTTTTCCTATGCATTTTCAGATTTTTACTCCCAAAATCACCCTTTTTTAAAAAGAAAAAATACAAAAATGTGACAGTCTAAGTCCACAACAATGCTTAAACCCCATCAATCTGATTGGGCGGGGTGTCAGGGCCTGGCTCCCCAGTGGGTGTGGCCATTGTCCACCCAGGTCCATCCATGATGCAAACAGCTCATGATGACAATTGCGCATCATAAATAGCCTACTAACCAACCCTTAGGACTAAACTTTTTCAACACCTAGTTTGCATACCGACTGTTTCCTTAGTTAGCATTTACTGATAGATATCATAAGTTGAAACGTCTTTCCTACCCTACCGGCTACCGATGTCATTCTTCTGTGAGCTGCTCCATGCCAAAACCAGTTGAGAGCTGCACACTCTTGCTGCCTGGAGATGATATTCCACTGAAACTTGGATGTGTGCGGTGCGCGCATGTGAATATAATTCACATGCTTTGCGATTGTGTAGGCTACTTTGTGCATGATTTCTCCATTGTACTACATAATTGATAAGTTGTATACCTTCACTACACTACTTTGATACGCATCAGTAGGGATTAAGAAGTAAGTGATACCCTCCACTACACCAGTGGCCCTTTGTGTTTAACAAAAAGTGCACTCTCCTACATGAGTATGCTGGTATTTTGGTTGCTGTCCTTTCAGAATCACCAACCTGTTACACACTGAAGGCCTACAGGTTCACCACTGTGCAAACATGTCTATAATAGATATAAAGGGTTTTAAGATACTGTATTAATGTTTCAAGTAAGTAGTGTATATATTTGGCCTGGCGAAGCAGTTTTATGCATTCCCTGAATGGAAGCTGATAATTGAGTTTTTTACTCCGCTCTTGGCTGGTCTCAGGAAGAAATATGTGAATCAAGTGAAAATATATTATAGATTTTGTTTTATGTTTGATAAATTCCACATGTATACTAATAGTCAACCATATATCAAAGATGGGGAGAAGGGGTTGAGTGAGAGAATTATCATTGTGTGAGGGAAAGGTGTGGTGCATAGAGTACCTGACATTCTGTGTAGGGTTCCACCTCTCAGAGGGCAGCTCTCCGCTCTGGGGGTCGTCCACTGGGGGGTGCAGGATGGAGATACACACGTCCCCGTTCTACAGGAACACAAACAGGTCAGTTACCAGCAATTCATTTGTGACACTGCCACATATCTAACAGTGCGCAAATCAAGAAAATGTCTCAGGAGGAGATGCAAACCCTTCTGCCAAATGGTCCCTTTCATGAACTAGAGCTAGGCTCTGAGCCTGAGGACATGAACCAACAGCACTCGGGTGTCCCTATCCAAATTACGCCTATCTTTGGTCCATTCGTCACAATGAGAAATCCTGTGGGGGAAATAACTTTATTGCTCAGCTCACTGTACATCTCAGACCATGAAGAGGAGGGGGAAAGCGGGGATGAACAGAGTGAGGAGCCACCCAAATCAGCCTACTGTGAGGGAGGAAATTGAGTTGGTCAGCAATAATCTTGATAAATGACTAAGCACAGTTAATGGTCTTGTGGATGATTTTAAGAAATCCTTGGTGAGTGCCATAAATAGAGAGGAAAGCCTGAGAGGCTATGTCAACGCAAAAATTGACGAAATGGAGAACCACAAAGGATTCCATAAAGCAACTGGAACAAGGGGTGTTTGAATGCATCTTGAGGAGGGATGAGAAATTGAAGAATGAGGTGCATAAACTCAAGAACTACCACTAGTATTCCTGGTCCTGGTGCATTTGGCCTAGGCACCCCAGGTCTGAGCACCCTGGCTGGTTCACAAGGCCATGCGTCAGGTGCCAATCATTTCTCCACGCCTCCAATCTGCATGGAGTTCCCTCACTTTGATGGTTCCAAGGACATCTCAGATATCTTGAACTTTTTGGAGCAATGTGACAATTTCCTATCCGTGAGACCTTTGTCAAACCCTGAGCTGATGGAGACCCTATCTAATGTTCTCAAAGGACCAGCCATGAGCTGGTGGATGGCAGAAAATAAGAAAATCACCACCTGAGTGAAGCTCAAAGAGGCGTTCCAAGTAGCATTTTTGCCAACTGACTACTTAACAGAGGTAGAGAAGAAACTAAGAGATATGGTTCAACTTAGTCTGAGGGACTTTGCTTATGATTTCCGAGCACTTTGTTTGAAGTGGAAGCCTAACATCACAGAACCAAAGCTGGTGAGAAAAATTCTCAACTGTAACCCTCGGGTGGCGGTTTGCCTCAGAGGAACAGTGGGGGTCAGGAATTTCCAATATGAAGCAGTACTTGATACAGGGTGTACTTTCACCCTGATGCAGAAAAGCCTCTGGCAGAAAATCACATGTCCAGGAGAGCAGTTGTGAGAGAACCAAAGTTCTCCCCTGGCAGATGGTAAAGTGCATGGTGCTTTCAGAAAAGTTCAGCTCCTTTACAACTGGCATAACAGCATGTGGTCTTTGGAAACGTTCGTCTTAGAGACGACCATTTGGCGTTTCCTATCATCTTGGGTCTTGACTTCCTCACCAAGACCAAAACCATAATCGACCTTGGGGAAAAGACGTATGGGGTGTGTAATCAAAGAAAATACTATTTTTTTTCCCTTAGAGGCTCAAGCCCAGTAAGGTCACACCGGGGAAACAAGAGCACAAAAATATGGAACAACAACCCAAGTCAGTCTGTATAGTCATGGCCATAAGTTTTGAAATGACACAAATATTAATTTCCACAAAGTTTGCTGCATTAGCGTCTTTAGATATTTTTGCAGAATATCAGTCTGTCCCTGATGTTTTTCCTGGAGAGAAGTGGCTTCTTTGCTGCCCTTCTTGACACCAAGCCATCCTCCAAAAGTCTTCGCCTCACTGTGCGTGCAGATGCACTCACACTTGCCTGCTGCCATTCCTGAGCAAGCTCTGTACTGGTGATGCCCCGATCCCACAGCTGAATAAACTTTAGGAGACGGTCCTGGCGCTTGCTGGACTTTCTTGGGCGCCCTGAAGCCTTCTTCACAACAATTTGAACCGCTCTCCTTGAAGTTCTTGATGATCCGATAAATGGTTGATTTAGGTGCAATCTTACTGGGAGCAATATCCTTGCCTGTGAAGCCCTTTATGTGCAAAGCAATGATGACGGCACACGTTTCCTTGCAGGTAACCATGGTTGACAGAGGAAGAACAATGATTCTAAGCACCACCCTCCTTTTGAAGCTTCCAGTCTGTTATTCGAACTCAATCAGCATGACAGAGTGATCCCAAGCCTTGTCCTCGTCAACACTCACACCTGTGTTAATGAGAGAATCACTGACATGATGACAGCTGGTCCTTTTGTGGCAGGGTTGAAATGCAGTGGAAATGTTTTTGGGGATTCAGTTAATTTGCATGGCAAAGAGAGACTGCAATTAATTGCAATTCATCTGATCACTCTTCATACCATTCTGGAGTATATGCAAATTGCCATCATACAAACTGAGGCAGCAGACTTTGTGAAAATTAATATTTGTGTCATTCTCAAAACATTTGGCCACGACTGTACATGGCTGTGCCTACTACACCCTCGACACTCCTAGAAGATCCAGAGTGTTCTGCTCTTTTCTCCAACTTGCAGTCTGAGGTTCAATTCCTCTTCCAATCACGGCCCTGTGTGTTCTGGTCGACTAGGGAAAACCACGGATGAGGCACACAAAATCTACACCAAAGACAAAGTCCCAGTCCGCTGCAGGGCCTACAGAGTGTCACCCTACAAGAGAAAGATTATTGTAGATAAAGTGGAAGAAATGGGACAAAATCCTTGAGCCTTCACAATCTGTTTGGGCTGCTCCTGTAGTGCTGGTGGGGAAACCGGATGGTTCCCAGACGTTCTGCACTGACTTCAGAGGGATGAATGCAAAGACGCACAAGGATGCTTATCCTATGCCCATCATTCACAACCTCCTGGAGTCTCTACATGGAGCTTCTGGTTTCATTACCCTGGATCTGAAGTCAGGGCATTGTCAAGCAGCAATAGTTGAGGAGAGAAAGGCCAAGACAGCGATCATCACTCAGATAGGCCTTTATCAGTTCAAAGCGATGCCGTTTGGGCTTAAGAACACCGGTGCTACCTTCCAGCGCATTTTATTTATTATATGACTGTGTTCTCTCCCAACCCAGAGCAACCTGTGAAAGACTTGGAGGCTGTGTTATCAATGCTTCATGACGCTAAGGTATTCAAAGACCAGCTGAAGTTCTTGAGTCACATTGTGAGAGGTGTTGAGACAGATCCAGCCAAAACGACAGTGATGATGGACTATTCTGTTCTACATGACCTCAAAAGTCTACACAGGTTTCTTGAGCTGGTAGCCTGGTACTCCAAATTCATTCCCCACTTTGCAGATCTAGCATCCCCTCTGAATCGGCTTAAGGAAAAGGAAGTGGTCTGGAAATGGATTGAATGAGTGTCAGAACAGTTTTGAGCATTTGAAGCAGGCTCTTGTTAATGCACCAGTGTTGGCTCAGCCAGACCTATTGCAGACATCCCAAGTCCAAACGGATGCCAGTGATGTAGATTTGGTGCGGTCCTCACTCAACTGACAGAAGGTGGAGAAAGAGTAATTGCATATGCCTCACGGCATTAAAGTAGCTGAACACAACTACTCAACATCGGAAAAGGAGTGCCTCACAGTGGTGTGGGCAATCGAAAAGGGGAGGCATTATCTTGAGGGGTTTGAGTTGGATGTATTTAATGATCACTCGGCACTTACATGGGTGTTCAACAGCCCCAAAATGTCTTCCAGGCTCACACACTGGATGTTGTGCCTTCAGGAATTCCAGTTCAGAGTGAATTACCAGAATAGACATGAGAACATTGTTCCTGATGCTCTGTCCAGAGCAGTGGCTCCAGCAGCAAGCCAAGTAGCATACATTGCAGGCACCACCACTCAAAGCCTTTGCATTCTTCTCACCTCTATTGCTGAGATTGCTGAAACTCAAGCTCAGGACCAAGAGGTTAGTGACCTTAGGAAGAACAAAGAAGCATCCAGTGAGCGTCCAGGTCGGATTGGGGTTGAAGTACTCCAAGGAATCCTGTACAGGAGGATCCCTGTTAAAGGAGAAGTCAATAAATATCAACTTGTGGTAACCAAAGGCCTTGACTCCCTTTATCTGGATTACTTTTATGACCTTTCACTGGCCTGCCAGCTTGGACGGCTGAAGACTCCATTTTGCATCTTGGAGGTTGCCTGGTGGTAATCTGTTGCCAGGATGTATGGGAACATGTGAAGGCCTGTACAGTTTGCCAACAATACACACCTTCACCCACTCAGGAGTCCCTGAGTACCTCATATCTGATTGTGGACCCCAGTTCACAGGAACAGTTATGGAGGATCTTTGTAAATCATGGGAGGGTGACACATGTTCACCACAAGTTACCGTCCACAAGCCAATCTTACAGAGAGAGACAATCGTCCCATCAAGACTCTGATTGCCTCTTTTATAAAAGAACATCACTGGAACTGGCCTAAATGGATTCCTGAGTTCCGTTATGCCATCAACACGGCAAAACATGAAACAACCGGAAAAATCCCTGCTGAGCTTTCCATGGAGAGGAATCTCCAAGGGCCTCTGGAGAGGATGATCTCAACAGCTCCATCTCCGCACCAACCGCCTTACAACCTCAGAGACAGCAGGCAATGGCAAAAGAAGTAAAACGGAAAGTGGGCATTTGCCTGGCCAGACAAACCAAATACTATAATGCCTGCAGGAAACAGGCACACTTCCTGTCGGGAGATTTGATCTGGGTAAAGGCACGTCCACTTTCTAAACCATCTGACTATTTCTCGTCCATACTTGCGCTGGAGTGGTCCGGTCCGGCAATGATTCTCTGTCATATGTTAAAATAATTCCATTCTGTATGGACGATAGAGATTGTTGCCTAAAAAGAGCGCTACTGCTTTAAGAAGGGCAGCTGAAAAAGGTATGAATGAGGAATTGAGGAACATAGAGGGGAGGTGTGTTTTTCCATAGCCTTCCTGGGAGATGAAGACACCGGGTAAACCGCATAGGCACCAGTTACAAATTGCGAGACAAGAACTGAAGCCTGCAAAACACAGTCCATGCCTTCCTTTGTTGGGATGTATTGTTTGGCACTGGGAATGTGTTCCTGAAATGTCCGATTATTTCCTTGTTTGGGATGAACTAAATGGATCACAGAGATAGTTTAATGAGTGGACATGACTTATAAACTCCGGTGAGATCCGTCCTTTTTCCCCCTCATTGTTTTTGTGATCATCCACTGCTGGCTATCTTTTTGCTTTCTGGGGGGGAAATATTATTTAAATTCGCAAAGACTATTAACTGAACTGAATTAACTAAAGGGGATCAAAATGGGGAAAATACAGAATTATAAATTAATCATTTCCTGGTTGGGCAAAACCAAATAGGCTTTTATAGCCGAATCTGAACTTGAGTTTAACCAAAACATAAGGTTATTGGGTCATTGCGATGGTTATTGAATATTTGGGTGTGTTTGCTAAAATTATGCATTTAAATTATAGTATTTGTGGGGGTTATTTTGTTATCCTTTTATTTCTGAAGGATATCATGTGTTGAAGATAGGGTTTGTGTTGGTTTTTTGAAATCCATATTATTTCATTGACAAAACACCTATGTTTCGTTGTTTTTCTTGCTATAAACCCTCCTCAAAAAGTCTATTAAGTGTGATTGTTATACATTACACAACTGGTGGGTCTGATCCTGAATACTGATTGGTTAAAACCACATTCCAGCCGGTGTCTATTCCACAAGTTACCACCGGCTAAATCTGTGACGTTAAGATGCCAATTTACTCTGTTCCATTGGACCGCACAATCCACTGTCTCATCAGCCCAGCCAGGCAATTTGATTTGATCAAAGAAGTCACCGATTAGTTAGGAACTCCCCTCACCTGGTTGTCTAGGTCTTAATTGGAATGAGTTTGACACCTTTTATCTATAAATACACTAGGCCACTGTTAAAGTATATGATAGCAACAGAGTCTGAAAGTATTTATAATAGAAGATAACAAGTTAAAGCTATTCAGCGACAAAAGGACGTTGGACTATTATGTAGGGGAAAAGCCAAAGAAAGAGGTGATTGTGTAATGACAGACAGGGTGAGTGTTGTTCTTTCTCTTACCTCGTAGATGTTGGGGTGCCACATCTTGGTGAGGAAGCGGAAGGCCGGAGGAGAGTAAGGATAGTCGATGGGGAACTTGATCTGAGCCTGAGAGAAGAAGAGCACACTAATTAGGGATGCAAGAGGCAGAGGCCAGCTGAATAAGGTGTAAGAGTACAACTCTGGTCAAATGTCTAGTCATAACTACTTTATTTAGGCCCGTCTTAGCTTGGTACCAGATCAGTATGCTTTAGTCAAATCCTCTATCGTTGTCATGCCATAGACATTGGAGTCGAGGGTAATTTGGGTAATGGGTAATTTCCATTCAAAACGACCCATGAGCACCAACATGTGAAATGTATAGGATTGGCATGAGTACGTGGGGCTGGGCCAAGTGCAAGTGGATCTTTCCAAATTCAACAGACATGCATTGCATTAACCAGCCTTTCCAATTTGATTACATTTCTCTACTCTGAATAGAATAGGAATGGAGTTACAGGCCTACTCAGGCTGGTTATAGATAGACTATCACATTCAACCTATACTGTAGTAGACCATATAGCCCATCTATCAGAAACGGGTAATTTGGTTCCATTTCAACATATTTATTAGTGAAACCAAAGTGTTCTAACCTATATAAATTAAATCCAATAGCCTAGTACACACACACACAAACATTTTCAAAAATGTTCAAATCAAAAGGCTATTGCACAGAAAAACTTAGTCGGGTGCATCGTAAATTCAGAACCACTGGAAAGAAACATAATAAACTAAAGCACTGATCATTGGGAACGAGATCTGAATGACTGCTAAGCTTTGATCCATAAATTAAATAGGTAGCCTACAAAAACAATCCATATGTTCAAATCAAAAGGCCTGACTAATATGTCATCAATAACGCAGCCACATCCAGAGTCCCCGGTGGCGACACAGTCAGAAAACAAAAGATGGCTTATTTCATTTTTTAAATCTCTGACGAAGGCCAAGAGAACAAGAAACACTTTTCAGGGGGGGAAACAGAAAGCCCCCCCCCCCCCCCCCCCCCCCCCAAAAAGACTTCTGTTTTCAATGATGTAGCCTACAATGCAATACTCATGATCATTTTAAGGAAAACAAAAACTACTAATCCGGGTGTACACAACATGATTTCAGCCCCGATTTAGCTGTCCCATTCCCAGACAAGTTTTTGAAATCGTCACCAACGCTTACATTAATGTGAGAGGGTCAGAGACGCAATCTGAGAAGGGTGCAACTGCAGCCCGCAATTCGGGGTGTTCAAACACCTCTTTATACATTTTTAAGCTATGACTCCAGTACATAGGCGGGAGGCAGGGGCACACCAGTACAGTAGATGGCGGTAATGCACCATAACGTTAGAGGCCAACCACCAATAAATCCCACAGAAGAAAAGGCGGCTAGTATACACCCGTAGTGTCCTTCGCCCCCACCTGTCGCATTGTTTTCCCGCAGTTCTGTTAACGACGGCGAGGGCAGGTGGGAGCGAAGGACACTATGAGCCAGATAGTCCTAAGAAGTACTCCGTTACGAGCGACACCAGGAGTGATACCATGTGGTAGCTAGCAAGCTAATTAGCACAAAGTGTCACTAACAAACTGTCGCCCTCACCTCCCGCCTGCTGTGTATTGGAGCAGCAAGCTAAGCTAGGTAGCACACGGTGTCGCCCCAACCTCCCGCCTGCTGTGTAGCACACGGTGTCGCCCCAACCTCCCGCCTGCTGTGTATTGGAGCAGCAAGCTAGCTAGGTAGCACACGGTGTCGCCCCAAACTCCCGCCTGCTGTGTATTGGAGCAGCAAGCTAGCTAGGTAGCACACGGTGTCGCCCCAACCTCCCGCCTGCTGTGTATTGGAGCAGCAAGCTAGCTAGGTAGCACACGGTGTCGCCCCAACCTCCCGCCTGCTGTGTATTGGAGCAGCAAGCTAGCTAGGTAGCACACGGTGTCGCCCCAACCTCCCGCCTGCTGTGTATTGGAGCAGCAAGCTAGCACACGGTGTCGCCCCAACCTCCCGCCTGCTGTGCTAGAGGGAGGTGGGGGCGACAGGTAGTGTCCTTCGGCTCCCGCCTGGTCGGGCACTGTTTCCCAGCAGTTCTGTTAACGACAGTGTTCGGCATGCAAAGGACATTGTCAACCGGTGTCACTCATGCTAGCTAGCAAATAAGATTCCAGTACACAGCAGGCGGGAGAAAAATAAAAATAACTCAACACTTTTATTTCCCTTTTGACCCACATTCGAAAGTGTCACACAAACATGAAGATGTCATGCTCGAGGGGTGCATTCATGCAGGAACCAATGAGATGCTTGAGGGGGCGGTCTTTCATGAAATAACCAATGGGATGCTCGAGGGTGGGGTTGGGGGGGGCGAATTGCGGGCTGCAGTTGCACACTATTGAATCTGAGGACTACAGATCCCATCTCTAGTCTACATTTGAACACCACTGCAGAAGCTTCGCTATTTGGCATTTTCCCAAAGTCGTCTGTTCTTTCAACCAATCGATTGCTAAACATTTTTAAACTTGTATTTTTCAATATATAGACACTCCCCATGTGCTTTAATAAAATCAACTATATGCATTGAGCTTGTCCGATGCTTTAACCTTACGGTTTGATGCCTCAAGAATACACCAGAGATCTAGATAACCAGAAGAAAAGAAACCTGACCCAACTATTCTCCTCCCGCTCCTTCTGGCTTTCAGATTCTGCCATCACTCTCCTGAAGTTGCTGGTAATAGGCTACACATGGAGTCAGAGACCAGCTAACCTCGATAACGAGAGGGCCAAGGTTTGACCATGCATTCCTCTTACTGAACTTTTAACCATACCACGTGGATAAACTCTTAGACTATCGATACCGACAGAATAAGAACAAGTCTTTGATATTAATTACTAGTTCATGTGGAATGAAAATGTATCTTACCATTTCTACCGATCTGCGTGCCAGTTATGGTTTTCATATGCACATTTCTGTGAAACAGATTCATTTACATTAACAATAACGTCTTCATATGTCAAAATCATTGTCATGTGGTTAATCAAAATTCTATCCAAATCTAAATGAAAATGATACACCTAAAAAGTAACTTCTGTTGCTATTGCCAACTATGTGAAAATAGCCTACATAAAGGCAACAAATAAAAACATTGCAGCCTGCGTAAAACGAACTTGAAACATTGTATCAACTATTTAACTGGGTTCTGCCAAAGCTTGCACTAGTGAACTTTCAACATTGTATAAAATATTCTGGGCCCTAAGTCCCGGAACTTCAAATTTTCTACTGCTTGAGCTCCTGTTCCTCTTATAGAATATTAGCTCAAAAGTACTGTGGCGAGGGCCTCCCGGGTGGCGCAGTGGTTTAAGGCACGTTGTCCGGATTATGGGAGGGTTTGGCCGGCAGGGATGTCCTTGTCCCATCGCGCACTAGCGACTCCAATAGCTGGCCAGGTGCAGTGCACGCCGACACGGTCACCAGGTGCACAGTGTTTCCTCCGACACATTGGTGTGGCTGGCTTCCGAGTCCGACACATTTGTGTGGCTGGCTTCCGGGTCCGACACATTGGTGTGGCTGGCTTCCGGGTCCGACACATTGGTGTGGCTGGCTTCCGGGTCCGACACATTGGTGTGGCTGGCTTCCGGGTCCGACACATTGGTGTGGCTGGCTTCCGGGTCCGACACATTGGTGTGGCTGGCTTCCGGGTTAAGTGGGCATTGTGTCAAGAAACATTGCGGCTTGGCAGGGTTGTGTTTTGGAGGACGCACGGCTCTCGACCTTCGCCTATCCCGAGTCCATACGGGAGTTGCAGCGATGAGACAAGACTAACTACTAATTGGATACCACAACATTGGGGAGAAAATGGGGTATACATTTTTTTAACAATTGAAAACAAATTCTAGTAGTATTGTGGCGCTCCTGTGGTTATTGAAAGGGAGAGAGCTCGAAAGATGTTTCTAATACTTTGAGGAACTATTGTAATTCTCAATGGATGTAAAAACAGATTTTGTTTGCTTGCTGTTTGAGGTGAAGAAAACATGACTGAGTGGTGGTGTGTTAAGCCAATCAAAAATACTATCAGATCCCCAAATATGCACATTTATGTGCCTACATTTGCGAGCAGGCTAGGTAGCCTGTAGGACCGCTTCTATGTGTGCGCATCTTTACTCAACATTGTCTTTTGTTTGCAGTGCTCCTGTCAATAACTGAATTTACAGAACGGATGGAATTAAATAAACCAAAACTTGTTTCTCACAAATGTAACATAGGTTGTGCACTCCGCAATGTGTCCACAGGTGAAATATGTAACGGGGAATTGATATACATTAAACAATCAAACGCAAACAACTCACACAATGAAGTTATGAAACAATGAATGTGCACAAATTGGCGGGAAAGAGCGCATTCTGGAGAGAGAAGTGTATTGTGCATTTGGGCGCATGGTCAATCCAACATCTGCATTGGCCATGCGGCATTTACAGTGATATGGCCTCGGTCAGGGCATTCATACTTCTTGCGCTTTGTGGAGCAGTTCAAAGCTGTTGTCAAGGAAGTGATGGTGATGTGGTACAGAGCACGAGTTGGCCTCTGCAATTGATACACCCTCAGACCACATTGTACAATCAAGCATACATTGGCTTTTAGTTTAGGCCTCCGCAATGGATAAGTTCACTGAGAGTGGCGCAAATATCTATCTATCTATCTATCTATATATATATATATATATATATATATATCTCTCGACTAAAACAATCTCGGTCGACCAACAGCAGTCGACCAGTGGACTAATTGGGGTCAACCAGGTTAGTCTCGAGATAATAACTTATTTTTCAAGAGGGAGGGGTGGAACATGTAAGGGGTGGAGGTTGTGCACAAACTCCACACAAGCCTTCGCCGACATTAGACCATTACTTGTGGCCTACTGCTGATTGCATTGTATGAGCCCTTAGTGACTAGCAAATTGAACAGGGGGATGTTGCCATATCTACCAGGCCCATACAACAACAAGCCCAGAGTGGAAAGCCTGACATAGGCCTAATAGAATCCTGTTAGCTTGTAAAAGTCTGGGGCCATGCATCCGAACTGGCTCGGGTCCAGAATGACTGGGGTTCACATAAACACTCAACATACAGACAGAGACGGGCATCACAACACAGGGACAACAGCCTTGCAGCTTACATACCAGCCTAGCTCCAGCTAGCATAGCAGTCAGTGAGGGTGCTAAGGCCAGTGGAAACACAGAGGGACATTTAAGCCCCGTAAGGTGAGCTCTAAGTGCAATATATAAGAGCAAGTGGCTTATTAAAGCAGGAAGAGGGATCCCTGTAAGATAATAAGGTAATGGTATAACATTTCACCACGTGGCTTATAGAGGGCTTCACACTTTCCCTGTCCACATAGAGCCACGACATGGATCTCAATAGAACACTCTCATACTCTGCCCAACATAGCCTACTTGCTGCCTGATCATAGGAATGGAACAAAGACACACACGTTATAAAACACACTAGATGCAACCCACACTAGACATAACCCAGGGTTTTATTTCTTTGCATGAGTTAATTAAAGTATAGAAAATGGCTGATCCTGGCGGGACTCTTGGTCTGAAATATTATTTTCATACACAGACAAAAATCCCTGTAATTTATCATGCTTACTTTTTATACCATCTTCTTGGTATATCTGAAAGGGGTAGGGGGTAAAACACATGATCAATTAAAAGCCACCTAAAGACCGCGTCATAATTCCTGCATTTTCACAGGCCCTGTAACCAAAATACAGGTATCGGTCTTTGTGAATGGTTCTCTGTTTTTGGCAGGTAAATTCATAAGCACTTCCACTGTTAAACACCACCCTAATTTGAAATGCAAACAAATTCCATGGTTTAACAACACGCTCCACCACACCCAATTTGCCAGTTACCCACTGATGTAAAACATGGGTATACCTGCAAGAGAGTGATAAATAAGGGGCTCTTTGAAAGGGGGTCATATAAACATTGCCTTATATTTTTGCAGGTAATATATGCTACTACATCTTCGGTCTGAAACGGGTAATAGAGAGGGGGATAAGGGAAACAGAAAGTAGGGTCTATCCTCCATAGAGAGCACTGACACTCACAATGCCCATGGCAGGCAGGCTGCACTCACAGGCAGAGAGGGAGGAGGGAAACTTTCCATGGCAGCAGAGAAAACCCTGACCTGTCTGCAAAACTGACTCCAAGCCCAGAGGGATGAGAGGAGAGAGGGAGGACAGTGGAGTGTGACTGCTGCTGTACCCTGCCTACCTCATCAAGTACATCCCAAGGAGGTGACAAACAAGAGGTTCAAAATAGGGATATTAGCTCCATTTCCCTGCCAAATTCTGAACTCTACACAAACACACTCAAATATCCCCTCCATGCCCGTGAGGCTTGACTGTCTCTAATCACATAGTAAGTACATGCCACACACACACCCCTGAACCTAGCTCCTCAATGCACACTACAACAAGCCTCTCCTCTCCCGGCAGCGCCACACCCAGCCTCTCCTCTCCCGGCAGCGCCACACCCAGCCTCTCCTCTCCCGGCAGCGCCACACCCAGCCTCTCCTCTCCCGGCAGCGCCACACCCAGCCTCTCCCCTCCCGGCTGTGCCCCACCAAGCCTCTCCTCTCCCGGCTGTGCCCCACCAAGCCTCTCCTCTCCCGGCTGTGCCCCACCAAGCCTCTCCTAGCTGCTCTGCTCCATGTTTCTCTGAAGTGAGGCTCTCCTGAGAGCCCTGTGGAAACAAGCGGCAGCTGCTTTTATGTATCACCTAGTAACAGGTACAGAACTGGCAGGATATGTTGCTGCTTCAGTCAGCCAGGCAGACAGTAGGAGGAGGTAGAGAGGCTGGCACAGGAAGAACAGGATCTAGAGCAGAACTGCAAGGCTCAGCATCAACCTTGTAACCTACCTAGACCCATCTTTCTTGGATGGTGACCTAAAAACATGTGTGGCGAAGCCAGTCAGAGAGAACACACCCTGTGAAGGTAGGCTGGAATCAGGGAAAAGTAAACCAGGTCAGCTAAAGCAGCATAAACCCTCACAGAACTAATCATTCTGTTCTTCTCCCAATGCACCACCTTCCCCGTCTGCCGACACCATTCTACCAGTCCCCAAGCTTGCTGTCCCTCGCTCTCAGATTCCCTCGCTCTCAGATTGTCTCACTCTCATTGCCTCTCTCCTGGCTGCTCTACAGAGTGTGAATGAAAAGAGGAACGTGCCCTTGAGAACAGCGGAGCACCCCACACGTCTTTGTAGACTAGAATGTGATAGAGGTGCTTTAGATGATCCTACCCAGACACACCAGGGTCCTGCCTCATTTAACAGAACCCTTTTAGTGTGGGGGAGGAGAAATACAGTCACTAGTACACGCTACACCAGAAGCACCGTCAAGACTGAACGACGGTCCACTTCACAAATGCAATTAGCCTAATTACAAGCTGCCAACCAACTTGACACGATGACGAGAGTGCCTGTCAAAACCCAGACCCTTAGTACTGTAAAAAGACAACAATGCAGCAATGCTGCACACATCTGTAATGGCTCTACTATAAGGTTCCCTGGGACATGAGAGGACTGAATTAGCTGTGGACCAAGGCACCAACCATTATTTAAACCTTTCTGACACAAAGCATTATTGTTGGGCCTAATTCCCATGGAAGTAGGCTAAATTAGCAATTTATCCATGTAGGGAAAACATTGGATGTGCAAGTGCTTTGCATTCAACCTCATCCAGTCAAGGAATATCTGGAGATATGCTAAACTAGCCCAAACGTTTGCCTATTTCTGAAATAAACAAAAGCTGAAACAGGCTGCCTGTCAATGGAGCCCTGTTCTCTTAGCAGGATATCACCCCCAGGCTTGGAACATGTAAGCACACCATCATAATTAGGCTGACTGTTGGAAGGAGTACTGTAGGACTACCTCTGCATGGGCCCCCTTTTCTAATGGCAGGCTTGCTCTTCACAGGGCCCCTAGGGGCACCAGCTCGAGCAGGGCCAGGAATGGCACTGCCTCTCTCTCTCTCTCTCTCTCTCCCCCTCTCATTTCTGTGTGCGAGCCAGGCAGCCAGAGGGGGAAACATGACTCCATCGGCCAAGGCAGGACAGCCCAGCCCTGCGCAGGCCACCTCCTCTCACCAGCCTAAGGCCACCAGACTGCCACCATAGCAAGGTGTTGAATGAGTGTCTGTCAACTGACTGAATGCAGCGGCCACACGTTACGTTGAAGGCAATTAGTGTGCTCTCTAGCCTGCGGTTCACGGACCAAGTGGTCTTTAATTGTGTTGTGCAAAAAAGTACATTTTGAAATACACCATTCGTGGCAGAAATCTCATAGTTGAAAATGAATATGACCTTGTGGTTGAGGAAGTGTATGAATGATGTCACCAAATGACAGTACAGTATGAAGATTAGCAGAAACTGCTACTCCAATAGAAATCCCCGATCACGGTTGAAGGTGACGTCGGCTAGCTAAGCTCATGCGCTGAAACACGTAATCGTGTCCAACGGTCATCTCGCGCTGAATTGCGCATGTGCAGGCCGTCAAATCAAAAGGCATTCCTTTGATATAAAGTAGTTTTGGATAAAAATAAAACATGTCCAGTCGGTCACGTTCACAAGGTTGGAGTAATAACATGTTCAAATACTTAAGGCATAAGCTCAAATCTAGGTTGTGCTTTTAGATTGAGAAAATTAACAACTAAGGAATAACTTTTCACTTCTCTCACTGACTCCTCAAACCCCAAACTCTGGCCTGGTCTGCTTCGAGAGCGTGCCTGGAAGTCTTGCGATGTTGCGTCTCTGGGTTTAGAAACTCTATGACATCACTTAAAGGAAGTAGGGGAGCTAAAGCTATTCCTCATCATGACAGCCTTTGAACTCAAGCAACACAATATGAACATCTTAAAGCTGAAGGCTCTGTTGTCAAAAGAAAAACAAGAGGGCTGTCTTTGGCCTACTCTGCTTGGGGGACATGTTGTTGACTATGAGCGTAAAGAGCTGGCTGGCACAGTGGAAGGTTGCCAGGGACAGCTAAGCTAATAGGATTGCTGGTGTGTTAATGAAGGGAATGGGAAGACAATGCAGTCCCCAAGATGAAGAGAGCGAACATGAGAGAGCGGGGACAGACTGGGTCTTGATGGACTGAGCAGATCTCCCCTGAGCCCTGAGCTTGAGGGAAAGTCAGAGCTGCCAGCCCAGGCAGCAGTGATTCTGCCCTCTGGCCCTGACAGAACCAATTCTCTGGGCAGGTGACTTGGGTCCTCGGCCCGTGTCCCAGGGACAGGGTCAACCCGGGCTGGAATGCAGTGGTGCTGCAAGTGTCACTCAGCATTAGGATGCAGGCCCTGGGCTAACCGAGCTGACCAGGAAAGGCAGCCTCTCAGGCCCTAGCACTGCTGAGGACACAGCTAGTGAGAACAGGGTAGTTGTGTGTGAGTGTGTGATCCAGCAAAGAGTGTTTGGCAATGGGCAAATATTTAAATGAAGGCTACACATTGGCAATGAATGAGATGAGTTCCCTCCGTACAAATGTCAAGTGCATTGAGTATTTGGAAAAGCAGTTTAGGTTACTTCCACTTTATTTCTCACTGTGTTGTATTTTAGTGTCGTTTGCAGACCTACACTATATGACCAAAAGTATGTGGACACCGGCTCGTCGAACATCTCATTCCAAAATCATGGGCATTAATATGGAGTTGGTCCCCCCTTTGCTGCTATAACAGCTTCCACTTTTCTGGGAAGGCTTTCCACTAGATGTTGGAATATTGCTGCAGGGACTTGCTTCCTTCAGCCACTAGAGCATTAGTGAGGTCGGGCACTGATGTTGGGCATTTAGGCCTGGCTCGCAGTCGGCGTTCCAATTCATCTCAAAAGGTGTTCAATGGAGTTGAGGTCAGGGCTCTTTGCAGGCCAGTCAAGTTCTTCCGCACCAATTGTGACAAACCGTTTCTGCATGGACCTTGCTTTGAGCACAGGGGCATTGTCATGCTGAACAGGAAAGAGCCTTCCCCAAACTGTTGCCCCAAAATTAGAAGCACAGAATTGTCTACAATAGCATTGTATGCAGCAGCATTAAGATTTCCCTTCACTGGAACTAAGGGCCCTAGCCCAAACCATGAAAAACAGCCCCAGACCATTATTCCTCCTCCACCAAACTTTACAGTTGACACTATGCATTCGGGCAGGTAGGGTTCTCCTGACATCCGCCAAACCCAGATTCGTCTGTCAGATTGCCAGATGGTGAAGTGTGATTCATCACTCCAGAGAAAGTCCAATGGCGGTGACCTTTACACCACTCCAGCCGACGCTTGGCATTGCGATCTTAGGATTGTGTGCGACTGCTCCGCCATGGAAACCCACTTTATGAAGCTCCTGACGAACAGTTCTTGTGCTGACGTTGCTTCCAGAGGCAGTTTGGAACTTGGTAGTGAGTGTTGCAACCTAGGACAGATGATTTGTACGCCCTATAGCACTCGGCGGTCCTATTCTGTGAGCTTGTGTGGCCTACCACTTCGCGGCTGAGCTGTTGCCCCTAGATGTTTCCACTTCACAATAACAGCACTTACAGTTAACCGGGGCAGCTCTAACACTGCAGAAATGTGATAAACTGCCTTGTTGGAAAGGTGTCATCCTATGACGGTGCCACGTTGACAGTAATTGAGCTCTTCTGTAAGGCCATTCTACGGCAATGTTTGTCTATGGAGATTGCATGGCTGTGTGCTCGATTTTATACACCTGTCAGCAACGGGTGTGGCTGAAATAGACGAATCCACTAATTTGAAGGGGTGTCCACATACTTTTGTATATATAGTGTACCATCAATATTTTGTTTGGTCTGGTGACATATTCAGGAGTTACACCCTGATGTAAATGTTTTGCTCCGGTATTGAATAGGCATACGTCATTGTTTGACTGACTCTTTCAATAAATAAGTAAAAGCAGCACGTAACAGAGGGTTTGTCTAACCTGTGTAGATAGGGAGGGTCTTAGAACAGGGAAACTGGTTTGTTGGAGACGTTTGTTAGAAGGAACAATGAGTCACAGGCCTGCTGTGCATTTCACAGCCAAGCTGTGCATTCCTGGGCCAACAATGCTTGTACACAGCACCCACAATACAAATGTTCCTAGCTAACACAGTGCCGGGTTAACCTACTGCACCGCTCAGAAAAGACTGGAAGCCTAAACAGGTCTCTGAATAACTGGGATCTTTAGCTGAGCTGACAAAGATCAGCATAATGTATCACAATTATGTCATTTGGAAACACCACCTCTGACTGATGCAATCAGGTGCAAACAACCCTAACTGAACAATAGTGGAGTACCTAGATATGCAGGAGACCCAGTCATTAGTCTAGGTTATCTTTATTCACAAACCTTCCTTCAGAAAGAGCTCACATTTACAACATAGGCCTACTACTGTAGTAAAAAGAAAAAAAGCACTTTGCCCTGACCTACTTCCAATGGTTGAAAAAGTACCCAATTGTCATACTTGAGTAAAAGTAGAGACCTTAATAGAAAATGACTCAAGTAAGTCACCCAGTAAAATACTACTTGAGTAGAAGTCTAAAAGTATTTGGTTTTAAATATACTTAAGTATCAAAAGTAAACGTAATTGCTAAAATATACTCAAGTATCAAATGTAAAAGTAATTTCAAATTCCTTATATTAAGCAAACCAGACAGCACCATTTTCTTGTTTAATTTATTTATTTCATTGATTTTTTAGTTATTTACGGACAACCAGGGGCACGCTCCATATGAAGCCTTGGTGTTTAGTGAGTCCGCCAGATCAGAAGTTCCCTGTCCTGCTAAGCATTCAAAATGTAACAAATACTTCTGGGTGTCAGGGAAAATGTATGGAGTGAAATAAAAGTAAAAGTTGACAAAAATAAAAATAGTATACCCCAGAAATCTACTTAAGTAGTTCTTTAAAGTATTTTTTACCTAAGTACTTTACACCACTGCCTACCTTGATGCCTGTTTATCGTTGTAACGAGAGCTCTTGCCCTATATCGGGAAGGAAAATGCTCACCATCTTCAACAGTTATGCAAATATAGGCTAAAATACACAGAACAAAAATATAAATGCAACATGTAAAGTGTTGGTCCCATGTTTCACAAATAAAAGGCTCCAGAAGTTTGCCACACGCACAAAAAGCTTATTTCTCAAATTTTGTGCACAAATGTGTTTACATCCCTGACAGTGAGCATTTCTCCTTTGCCAAGATAATTAATCCACCTGACAGGTCTGGCATATCAAGAAGCTGATTAAAAAGCATGATCATTACACATGTACACTTTGTGCTGGGGATAATGAAATGCCACTAAAATGTGCAGTTTTGTCACAAAACACAATGCTGCAGATGTCTCAAGTTGAGGGAGCATGCAATTGGCATGCTGACTGCAGGAATGTCCACCAGAGCTGTTGCCAGATAATTGAATGTTTATTTCTCTACCATAAGCCGTCGTTTTAGAGAATTTGGCAATACGTCCAAACGGCCTCACAACCGCAAACCACGTGTAACCACACTAGCCCAGGACCTCCACATACGTCTTCTTCACCTGCGGGATCGTCTGAGACCAGCCATCCGAAGGCTGATGAAACTGTGGGTTTGCGCAACCAAAGAATTTCTGCACAAACTGTCAGAAACCGTCTCAGTGAAGCTCATCTGCGTGCTCATTGTCCTTACCAGGGTCTTGACTTGACTGCAGTTCAGCGTCGTAACAGACTTTAGCGGGCAAATGTGCTCTTCACAGATGAATCCCGGTTTTAACAGTACCAGGTAGATGGCAGACAGCGTGTATGGCATCGTGTGGGAATTTGGTTTGGTGATGTCAACATTGTGAACAGACTGCCCCATGGTGGGGTTATGGTACGGGCTGGCATAAGCTACGGACAACGAACACAATTGCATTTTATCTATGGCAATTTGACTGCACAGAGATACCGTGACGAAATCCTGAGGCTGATTGTCGTGCCATTCATCCGCCGCCATCACCTCATGTTTCAGCATGATAATGCACGGCCCCATGTCACAAGGATCTGTACACAATTCCTGGAAGCTGAAACATTTCCCAGTTCTTTCATGGCCTGCTTACTCACCAGACATGTCATCCATTGAGCATGTTTGGGATGCTGTGGATCGACGTGTACAACAGCGTGCTCCAGTTCCCACCAATATCCAGCAACTTCGCGCAGTGGAGTGGGACAACATTCCACAAGCCTCACTCAACAGCCTGACCAACTCCATGCGATATATGTATATGGCCTCAGTATAGTTATATAGTTATATATATATATATATACACACACACACACACACACACACATTTAGTTTATTTAGTCAATATTTTCTTAACTTTATTTCTTGAACTGCATTGTTGGTTAAGGGCTTGTAAGTAAGCATTTGACGGTAAGGTTGTATTTGGCGCATTTGACAAATAACATTTGATTTGAAGGAGATGTGTCGTGCTGCATGAGGCAAATGGGTCACACAGATACTGACTAGTTCTGATCCACACCCCTACTTTTTATTTTGTCATCTGTCACCAACAGGTACAGCTCTGTACTCCCAGTCATGTGAAATCAATAGATTAGGGCCTAATGAATGTATTTAATTGACTGATTTCCTTATATGAACTGTAATTTAGTAAAATCTTAGAAATTATGAAGGTTGCTTTTTTATTTTTTTCAGTGTACTTTCTGAGCTAGGCAAGTAATGAAGAGGTCTAACCTACTGCACTTCCCTCTGTAAGCTATACCACCCACTGTTGCCGGGCAAAACAGAGGACATGAGCCTTCTTTTACACAAAGGTCTTAGGCAGGCTAAACAATACCTATACACAAAAAAAGAGACTTAAACTGCAGTAAGTTAGTGACTGCAGTCGACTGTGGTATTGTTGACACAGTTATTGCAGAATAACTGCAGTGTACTGCACTTGAACTGCAGTTATACCAAATATACTGGTAACTAACCTAAGATATCTCATCTGCGTAATTTCCAATGGGAGTCAATTTAGTATAGTGGGCAAAACAAGCAAGGAGGTGGGCAGAGCACGAGCTAGCGAGATCCTATTGGTACGTTTTAGCATGCATTTTCATATATCTGTTAGGGAACGTCTTCTCTGTGAATTGCATGTGTGCAATAACTCAATTCACCCTTGTACTCCTAAACAACACCTTTTTTGGAAACTTTGGCAAAGTCCACAAAACTTACTGCACAGCGTTTGTAACAGATTCTAGTTTTGGGAAAATAAACTTGCATTGAGTTCTAATGTTTCATCGATGAGAAAATTTGCAGAATGTCAGAAAAGTTTTATCTAGCTCCATCTTCTCTCTTATGTGGCTGGCAGGTAGCCTATCGGTTAGAGCATTGGGTCAGTAACCGAAAGGTCGCTAGTTCGAATCCCCCATCTGCCTTTGAGCAAGGCACATAACCCTAATTGCGTCATGGTTGAAAATGGCAGACCCTGGCAGTGACCCAACTCTCCGAGGGATATGCAAAAAATGTATTTCAAATTTACACACACTTGTACATGTATGAAATCAGACAAATAAGTATTATTATCCCACTTACCGCCACTGGACTTCCCCTCATCACCATATTTCAACGTTCTAAACAGAGGCTTCAGATTTATACATCCTGTGAGACATCTGGCCCCTTCTGTCTGTGGTTATACTGCGCTTTAACTGCAGTTACACTGCAAAATTCATGCGGTTATACTGCACTCTGACTGCAATCTTTTTTCATAAAGGTAGGGATTACAAGATAACGGAGAAAGAAAATATTTCTCACAATCTGTATCTGTCTTTAGACCTGTTTTCCAAAAGAGCGATTTAATTATGTTTGTATGGACAGTTTGGGTAAGTTATTCATACTTGTTGTGGTTATTGTTTACTTTTGAACTTAAATCTGCCACACTGGTTAGTACTATAATACAGTAGCTACAACCAGATATACATTTTAGACTAAATGGTAAACAACCCTTGTTAATACATAGAGTTAGGAGCACTATCAACAAAGTTGCCTTTGCTGAGAGGGACACAAACAGGAAAAGCCATCTGCAGGTTGGATGCTAAGTCAGCTTAACCCCAGTGAGACAAAAACCCACATTTTTAGTCTACGAGAAACAAACACGCCATCGTTTGAGTGTTTACAATCCAAATATCAATAAGAAAATATATGTAGGTACTGAGACTAGGCTATAATACTAGGTGCTTAGAGTGACGGCTGGGCGGTATACTGTATTTTACGATATACCGGTATTGATGCATGAACCGGTTTGGGTTTTTACTTTACCTTTAACGGTATTTGAATTTTTGCTTTGTTAAATGTGATACTCTGTGTTTAACATCTACTTTTATAGTTTACTTCGCTATTTGAGTCATCCCTCTCCATGCCGCTTTCCACATAGACCTAGCCCCGCCCCTCAAGAAGCGCATTTGTTGTTCCTCAACCACAAGTTAAGTCTGCATGGTCAATGCAGCACATTTAACAATGTTGTTCACTTTGCTTCTTAATATAACTCCACTAATGTTTAGAATTACACTATTAGTTTGTTTCTAAAATCTGAAAAAAGCTAGTTTGTATTTTCTTAACAAATTGGGCCTAAATCTTATTAGCCTCTAATACTAATCACTAGCTAGCTAATAAATGTAGAGTCAGAGCAAACATAATTAGCTATACAGCCTGATAATACTAGTGATGGTGGAGTCCTAAATCAGCATGTTGTTTGTGCCACAGTTTCTTCTAAAACAAAGAGTTATTCACAAAGCAAGAATATGTAAGCTACATGAAGTAGCTAAGAGAAAACATTAAATGTAGCCAAAGATTATAGGGTCCCCTAGGAAACACTTAGGTTCCTACCCTGTCACAATAACTCCTCCCTGGTATTTTCATTTGTTGCCATGTCAAACACTGTATTCAAAGTGCCCTCTATTATATTGTAACTATACAATTAAAATAATCATTATATTGCCAACAGTTCACTCAAGTGTTTTGCTCTAAATCACAAGTCAAATCGCAATTGCAACGTTTGGTTAAAAACAAGGCCTAGATTGTTTGCCCATATGCAGTCCTACGTGGCAGTGTGGAAATGCTCTCAAATGAGTGTAGGAAATGCAGAAATTTATGAAAATGCAGAAAATTATTAAAATGGAGAAAGACCTATTTAAATCACTTAGAATGCATGTTGCCACCGTACGGTCATGCGCTACTCATAAAGCAAATTTAAAACTGTCCATTTTATTTTAAATACTGTGATATATTTTGGCCATGTCACCCAGCTCAACTTAGTCCATTTCAAACAGGATGGACAATGCTACCAGCTGCTATTGCTTAACTATGAAAACGATGGAACTGTTTGATGGCTTACAGAGATCGCCAGCTTTAGTTCTAAAAAACTGAAGTTAAGTTACCTCTGGTTAGTTCAGCCATTCCAACGGGGGAAATTAATGGGATAAATGCATAAAATAAGGTTTAAGGTTAACAAAGGCTTACGAGATCTTATACGTTTTATTCTATGAGGTAATATCAGTCAGTTAACCAGACCTTTATGAACTATGAAGACTTTACGTGCTTGTTTTGATTACATAAATGCTTCATAATTCAGGTATAAAAAAAAAACATGAATTTCCCCATAGGCCTTGACCAACAAGCCAGTTAGTGCCAACAAAAAGACACCATTACTATTGCACTATATAAGAAACTACAATAGAAATAGGTCCGATTTGGTCTTTATCATCATTATCAGCAGATGTATATCCATAACGTTTCTCTCTGCCCCATGGCAAAATGGGTTGGGGGGGGGGGCACTGGAGATAGGTGTCGGGGCCCCAAATGCGGTAGTCCGGCCCTGCTGAATACAGTGATATAAGTTGACAATGTCTGTTTTCTCCAAAGTTTTCCATGAAAACGTTAACATGTTTTGTGGATCGTCAGATGTTGCTCGAGCTGGTCATCTCATGTCGGCAAACTAGGCCAGGTTGGTTGTCAATAGTTAGCTACGTCACAAACAAAAGTGACAAAATATAACTATTCTCGCCATAATATTTACAGACGTTCTACTGTAGTTCAGGGGCAAGAGAACACTGACCAGGCACAATTTGTTCTGGTTAACCAAGGTTGGACAAAACAACTGCGATAACTATTTGAGTGATTTGATGGCCATCTTAAATATTCAGGAATTGCATACTCACCTTAAAATAACCTCCCTCATAGTGAGTATTTGGGGGTCCAAATATTGCAACTTCCCAGTTGTACAAGTCCGACTCGTCCACTAAAGTTATCCTGAACCCTTCAACTGGCTCATCTTGAAGACTTTTCATCTCTAACATTAGTGCTTTTTGGGAACTGGCTACATGATGTCCATGAGCCATAGTCCGCGACGATCTGTATAAACAAAAACCTATCTAGACCTTTTTAGAGAACAAAGGTAGGTATCTAATTCCACCACAACCAACCTCTGAGAAACCTTTTGATTGTTCACGTTTCCTCACATCTACAAAAATGTCGTGTTATTACGTTCGCGTTCGGTTCTCTTCCACTGTGATCGAACAAACCAACCCGTAAATCTCTCGCTGACAACCAACCAATCCACAAACCCAAAGCTAGCTTGCTACAGTAGTTCCTCTCGCCAATCTGTTGTTGATCCTCATTGACCGTAAGACAGAATTGCTCGAAGTAAATTGTAGTAGTCAAAGCAAACCAGAAAACAAACAAATTAACGGCTGTCTGAGTAGGGATCTCCCCTCCTCAATTACACAACAGTAGCCACTTCACCGTGTCGCCACTAAAGTCGCTCAAGCAGGTCCCACAAAGCTTGGTGCCCTGAGCAATAAAGTGCTCGCAAAGCTTTCTGGGAATTGAAGTTATTGAAAAGGCACAACACTCGCTCGGCATTAAGTTAATAGTTAAGCAAGGTTAAAATATTGTTTCGGTCTGCAATTGAATTCTTCAGAATCATGAAGCCCGAAACGTTAATATTTTAATCTTGTTAAAAAAATAAATTAAAAAAATGTTGGTAGTGTTTTTTTGTTGCACCTCCACTTCTTTCCATATGGGAATTGAAGTTAGACAGTACCTACACACAGCCTCCAAATCACTTAGGCTATATTGACATTTATAATTTAAAGGGACTTGCACACAAATAAAGAATATGCAGTTTCACACAGTGTACTGTATTAGTTATTGGGGAAGGCAGGTTTTTGGGAAAGGCCACTATAGTGCATGCTGAAGTGAGATGTTGGCCAACTAAATATCCTTGATAAGGTAGTATTTGCATAGGCTTTGATTATACAGTATGTTTGATACTCAGACATCGTACATAGTGATCAGATGTGAATAAAAAGCCTGAAATAATTATGTGTGAATTTATTGGTTCACCTTAACAGACTATAGCAGCTCAGTCTTTATTTCAATTTGGGTAGACTTCTCTGTTCTAAAAGGGAATGTTGATAGTATATGACTAATTTTGTCTTGCTCATGTAGTCCCCTCTTAAAACATATTACATCATATAGCTGGAGAATAGACAATGAAGGAGTTGGACCAGACCTTCAAACAAGGAGCGATGAGAATATATTTTAATGTCATAAGCCAAACTCAGCAAGATAATCACTACAATTGACCAGAAAAAAAGTATTAAGACAGTGGGTAGCTTCTCTGAACTGTATCACAAGACCTTTTCTTCTCTACTCCTCTCAGCGCCATGACACCAAATAGAACCTCCTTCCCCTGATGTTAAATAATTTAAAATATTCAAAGATATCATTTGAATTGTATGAACTTATAATAGATAAAAATACAACACCATCAAAAACTGTAGCATGATTAATTCAACTTTCACTTCATATAAAAAAAACTATTGAAGAAAAAGACAACCAAGAAATGACAAGGGAGTTTTGGATGTGTGTGAGTGTCCTTGGATAGGGAAATTCTATATTTTAAGTAAGTATACATTTCCTAATCATTCAAGATACACATTTTTATGAAATACTCTGCACAGAACTTTTTAATTAGTACAATGTATGATTACAGGCGCTTTTTTCATTGCCATTCTGTATCTTAAATCAAAGCACTTTTCCAGGAAGGATATGTTCTGTGGATAACATCCCTGAAAGTTCTTCACTTTGTATTCACACTAACATGGTGCAGAAGAAACTCATGGAATGACTCATCTACACTTGCAAGAAAGGAATGCGGGTTAGTTGGGATACAACCAAAACATGATGGGATCAGTTTAAAGTTGCTACTACATCGTGCTGGACCAGGCAGTGAGATGCGTTGAGTGTAACTAGACAGCAAGTCATGAGAAAGGAAGAAGCCATTTAAATGATGACCGTTCATGTTCATCATTGTGCCAATGCACATGTGGCGGCAGGGCAGTTCTGAGAGAAGAGAACACTGGAGTAAGATCGGTTTATGACTGTATATCAGTGACATGTAGGATGTATTGTATAGTGTGAGAGTTAGTGACACAGACACAAGAGGTTTGGATGATATGAAAGACAAATGTCTTGACTGACGACTTGTTTGCTTTCTCAAGAAAGGAATAGTAAACAAGAAGCCACATTGGTTAATACTGATTCAAAATAAAATCTATCAACTAAGTACCATTGATCTCCCAGAATGAAATGACGACTAGAATAGCCTTCCATCCCCATAGGTGATCTCAAACTAAGCCTATCAACACATAGGATAACTAACAGTTAAGTATGGAGAGCCTGCTATTATAGCAAAGCCACGTGAGAGGCGCTAGCGGCAATATGTGATAGCTGGCCTTCATTTTCCGCAAGTTCTATATTACTTTGTCACTCATTTCAGATACTGTAGACATGCCTGAGGCAAGAGAGAGCGGCAGATGAGCAGTACAATATCCTTCCACGATTACAGCATAATCAAAGCGATAAATCATACAATTGTAAAAAGACACCATTCTACCCATGTCTATAATAAGAGACAGAGCAAGGAAACCGGACGATGTTCACTTTTGGAAAAGGTTGCAGAAACATACTTTTTTTCTCCTTTTTTCGGGGAGTTCCAGCGTGTCTAAGTTCTGACCTGGTCAAAGTGTAACCGCCTGCATTCTCTTTTTCTAATACACTCTTAGTGTAACTTTCCAGCTCAGGCATTTCAAATTCTTACAGGGATTGATATGTTACTGCGACACGGGTCAAACTGAAGCTTAACATAGTTGAAGCATGGAGCAGTGACACCAGAGGGGAGGTCAGTCTCCTTCAGACATGAGGTCAGCTCAGAGCAGTTTAAAGTTGACATAGCATTTCCAACTTGGGCCAGTCAGAAGAAGTCACACATTCTATGGGACTATGGAGGAGAGTAGTAGTAACACGCTGTTGTTTAATGCAACAGGGGGAAAGGCGGAGACAGACATCAGAAAACAAAAACAGCAACAAACAAATACAAATCAAGACAGTAAAAACACAATTCAACCAACAAAAAAAAGTCCAGTTGTCAGATTACATTACATGACCGTCACAGACTGTAATGACGATGAGAGAGAGAGAGAGTGGAGGGGGGAGCAGGGAAAAACAGTTTGAAACTAAAAGCGCACAGAGGGGGTTTGTATAGAGCAAATCAGTGAAACAGTGAAGGAGAAAGAGCAGTTCTGAGTGCAAGAGGGGCATCAAGGAAATGTGTGATTCTGAGGACTAATTAATAAGGTGAACCTGGGAGTGCCAGCCGCAGTGTCTGTAACATGATTACATGTGTTTCAGTGAGGGAGGGGCTGAGCAGGGGGTAGGGGGGCACCAAGGAACTGTCAGACACAATCAGCACTGAGAGAAGGTCAGCTTGATCTCATCCAGCACATTCCTAAGCAGCCCCGGCTCGTCACATTTAGCGTCGATAGACACGGTCTGATCAGCCTGCGACGGACAGGGACAGACAGAGAAGGCCAACGTTACAAGGATGTCTGAGGAGAAGATCTCATTTGAGTTAAATGGAGACCAATATTTAGATGTCTGGTCCCCTGACTGATGAGGAGGAAGGGAGCTACTTACAGTTTTGACCAGCAGACACACGTGGTGACCCTGGATTGACCTGCTGTACATGGAGGCACAGGAATCAATCCTCTCCACCACTGGTTGAGACGGGAACACAACCGTAAGCTCATTAAACAACTCAAAATCTAAAAAGGTCTTTATTTACCACATCATCATCTAAATGTTCATTCAAAGAGGGAGATTTCTGCAAGACGACACAATGAACTACAAATCACCTCAATAAATGTCCACTCTCAACCTAATACCTCCCAATGCCCTACCCTCTCCTCCTGTATTCCCCAGTCCCTATCATATCCCACACCTTCTCCCCCTGCCTCCCCTTCCCCCGTCCCAGTGTACCCACCAGAGAAGTGGTGGTGGAAGCAGATCCTAGCCACTAGATGGTGGAAAGGCTGGTTGACTCCCTCCAGCTTCAGAGAGCTTCCCTTGAGGTCCCCTGACTCCAACAGCTTAGCATACGCGTCACTGTAAACAACAACAATCACATTCACTACGCATCACATTCTAGCTCACAAGCAGTTTAATCTTAAGTTCAGATCAGGGCACAACACACTAAGCCAATAGCTCCAAATCTACAGTTAGGAAACGTTCATTATTATTAAAACAGCAGAATGAGGTTCTTTGGGGACAGCTAGCTGCACTGACCTGTAGCAGGGAGTGGTGATCAGGTATGAGGTGCAGGTAAAGTGCAGTTTAAAGTCTAGTTTCTCATGAGTGGAGGAATCCTCAGTCTGTGGGAGAACATTATAACAGCAGAAGGTTAACAATACACTTTTACAAGTGAGGGAAAAGGTCAGTAGAACCTTGAGCAGTGAAATAGACTGTACCCAGAGTCAAAGAGGGATAGTGGGGGAATGTGAGGGCTTTGTGGAGAGCAAGACTAACTCACCTTGACTATGAAGGTGAGGGTTCCCTTCAGTTTCTGGGGCATCACAATGCTCTGCACTGAGAAGATGAACCGTGCCTCGTTAGAGATCCCTGAGGAACAAGAGAGAAAAAATGGATTAGTTTGAATGTAAACTGGGAATTTGAATATTTGGATGGGAATTTAGCTCTTCTTTCAACAACAGTCTCCATAGCTTTTTCCTCCTCCCAGTCTCTCCTGCTTCCTCACCGGGGGGCAGTTGGAAGGGCACAGTGAGGCTGTCGTGTGGGCCGGCTCCCTCAGGCCGCTGCAGCTTGGAGTTAAGAGAGTCCATCACATTGAACTCCATGGACTTGATGAAACTGTCACACTTATTTTCAAAGATGACAGAGACCACCACCTGGCTACCGTCATGCAGGTTCCCCTGGATGTCACACACCTAAAGAGGGAAAGAGAGAGGGATGAAGCGGAGGTCAACCCACTCCGTAGCCAGCAGTGGTCACACAAGGAGCCCAGCAAATTGACTTGCATGCAAACCAGCAAATCGATTCAACCATTCCAATCCCAACATGAATCCCATGTGATTTTTATGAAGCAACCTGGAAACAGCACTGATAGGACAGTAGGACAGTAGAATCGTAACATCACACACTCAAGAGGATGCCCCTGGCTTATGGTGTTGTGAATAACAGGGTTACATTTTCCAATATACACATGTCTCTGCATAACAGCTTGGTTATCACAGGGTGATTAAGCCAGGGGGCACAGTCTGAGAAAAAGCACAACCACACAGAACATCTAGAAGATTCTCCTGTAAAACCCATAGCCTGCAGTTCACAGAACTTCAGCCAATACCTCATCAGCATCCTGCTTCATCTTGAAAGAGAGAAAAAGAGGGAGCATAAGGAGGGGTCCACTTACAGTATATACAGTGCATTCGGAAAGTATTCAGACCCCTTGACTTTTCCCACGTTTTTTACGTTACAACCTTATTCTAAAATGGATAAAAAAATGTATTTTCCCTCATCAATCTACACACTTCAATCTTGTTCTCCCATCTCCACAGAGGAACTCTGGAGCTCTGTCAGAGTGACCATCGGGTTCTTGGTCACCTCCCTGACCAAAGCCCTTCTTCACTGATTGCTCAGTTTTGCCGGGCGGCCAGCTCTAGGAAGAGTCTTCGTGGTTCCAAACTTCTTCCATTTAAGAATGATGGAGGCCACTGTGTTCTTGGGGATCTTCAATGCTGCAGACATTTTTTGGTAACCTTCCCCAGATCTGTGCCTCGACACAATCCTTTCTCTGAGCTCTACGGCCAATTCCTTCGACCTCATGGCTTGGTTTTTGCTCTGACATGCACTGTCAACTGTGGGACCTTTTCATAGACAGGTGTGTGCCTTTCCAAATCATGTCCAATCAATTGAATTTACCACAGGTGGACTCCAATCAAGTTGTAGAAACAACTCAAGGATGATCAATGGAAACAGGATGCACCTGAGCTCAATTTTCGACTCTCATAGCAAAGGGACTGAATACTTATGTAAATAAGGTATTTCTGTTTTTAATTTTAAGAAAATGTGCAAATATTTCTAAAAACCTGTTTTTGCTTTGTCATTATGGGGTATTGTGTTTAGATAGATTTTTTAAATCCATTTTAGAATACGGCTGTAATGTAACAAAATGTGGAAAAAGGGAAGGGGTCTGAATACTTTCTGAATACACTGTATTATATATCAATGGTACGACTCCTCCCAGTTCCAATTTGAGTGGCTATTCACATAGAAGATACACAACAATAGTATACGTCTCCAGTGGACCCAAGCGTCTCGCTCCATCCCACTCACCATCTTGATGTAGGAGTTCTCAGCCAGCAGGGCGTAATTGGACATGGGCTGTAAAGAGAGAAGAGCCTGGTCATTTCTCACTCAATATGCAAACAAGGGAACCAGACCCAGGTCTGGATTATGTATATATCGGGAGTGTATACACACTGCATACTTGACATACTTGTGTCAAATCAATGGGTGAAGGTAGGGAAGTTTTATATGGACAGTATTGCGGGGGCACAACTAACCTGTACCCCCGCCCACCGACTCGGTACCCCCTGTATATAGTCTCGTTATTGTGTTACTTTTTACTTTAGTTTATTTGATAAATATTTTAACTCTTCTTGAACTGCACTGTTGGTTAAGGGCTTGTAAGTAAGCATTTCATGGTAAGGTCTACACTTGTTGTATTTGGCACATGTGACAAATAAAGTTGAATTTGATTTGATTTATGACTTGAACGTCCAGTGGACAGACTAAAAGGTGATTGTTTACTGACCGGCAGAGGCTCCTCGTCCTCCACCGTGCCGTTCTGCACAGACTCATCTCTGGCTCCATCGCTATGGTGATGATGATGGTGCTTCTTCTTCTTTTTCTTGTCCTTCTCCTCCTTTTTCTGCTTCTTCTTCTTGTGCTTCGAGGATTTCTGAGAGGGAAACAAGCAGGGGATGGTGTTAAGGGCAGTCTATTCAGAAAGAGGGAGGGAGAGTTTCTGTGCTCAGACAAGATCTGTCAAAATACAGTATCCTGTATAGTCTTTCATGTAGAATCTTTAGTAATGAATGATGCTGTCGCTTGTATGTGTATGTTTTGTAAGGTTTATAAAATAAAATAAAATGTATCCTTAGTAACAGCTGAGATTTGTCTCGTGATTATGACATCATCAGTAAAGTGGAGTAACTCACAGTCTCTTCAGGCTCAGAGTCTGCGACCACGGCAACCACACCAGACTTAGCCTCAGGAGTGGAGGCAGGGGGAGCGTCCGTTACTGCTGCGGCCTCCTGTCACCACACACAGAGCCCTCAAAGTTAGTATGGACACATTTAAAAGGATTATTGACATACGCTGTCATTTATTGATCATATACCAGTACAGGTGGTAATAGTTTGGGTTAGTCGTAATTTGTTTGTTGTTTTGAAGTTGTCAAATCCTGACATTGTTCCAATGGACCCATTGTCAATAGTATCCCTTCACATCTGTACTTAAATGGAACAATAATCGACTCAAAAAACAGAAATACAGAAACATGTTCTGACAGGATGTGTGAACTGTGAAGTCACATTTGGGTGACTGCTAGACGTAGCTTATTTCCTGAGGGCAGACAGTTGGTGTGGTGTAAACACAAAATCAACATGCAGAGCCCCTTGAACAAGGTATATCTAATGATCAGATTCTGCTTGAAACAGTCCCATACAGTAGTTCAGAACAGAGGACAGAGAGTGTGGGGTCACAGAGCTAAACTTTATGAACTAGTCTGGCTTTAAACTGAATACTGTACTGTTGTCATTAGTCTTCCACCTGGTCTAACACACGCACAGTCACACACACAGTCACACACACTCAGTATGTAGTCAAAAACACTGTCTATATGTAGTCATACTACACACGAAGAGCTGTGCTGTTGTTGCATTGGTTTAATAGGAACAACAAGAACCGTCAGCATGATTCCAGACACTGAGGCCCCTGAACTTGACAACAACAACTGTGACACCACCACTGACGAGAAACAGACACACCGAGCAAAACCAAAACAGAGAGAAGCAACATTAAAAACACGACAGGCCCAGAATGAGTAGGGTTACGTGACCTCAGAAAGAGAGGCAGTAATGCAAGGGTGAAAGAGAAAAGTGGATGGAAGGAAGGAAAGAACCACGCATGGCGAAGAGGATCAGAACAGAGCAGAAGATGGATGAAGAGGTACTGTTAGAACACAAATAAATGACAACAAGGACAAGGAGTGACTAAGAGAGAGAGAGAGGGAGAGAGAAAGGGGAACTCAACCTGAGGGTCGGAGGGCACTGGAGCATTTGAGAGCCAGAAATCCAGATCCGAAGCCTACAACAGTGAGGGAGGGAGAGGGAGCAAGAGCACGGGGGATAGAGGTTAACATTTTAGCACTACCTCTTCATGAAAATGGATACAGAGATTACACTGTTATTTTCATGAATAAATCAAGTATTTCAAGATAGCGACTAGACATACTGCAATCTTAGAACAAATACTGATTGATACTTGATTTAATCTTTATTGCTGATAGGATGGTGAGGGGCCTTGAAAGAAGCAATGACAATGATTGATAAATGAAAATGACCAAAGAAATGTGTTTGCTTGACAGATTATCTTATATACATCTAATTCAATCAAATTCTTAGATTAGTTAAAAATTATTTAGTGTCAGTCTTAATTCTTCAATACCCTACACAGAATGACATTGTGCAAATCTTGTCCCTGTAAAAAAGGTAGTCCATCCCTTTGTGATGTCATACCTCCGGTGTGGAGGCAGGAGGCTGGGCTGCCACATCGTTGGTCACTTCTGAGTGGACAGGCTCCTCTGACCCAGCCTCCATAAGATCCTCCCCTTCCTCTTGTTTGCGTTTCTTCTTCTTCTTCTCTTTACCCTTCTACAATGACAACAAAAACACTCCTTAAGACAATAAGGTCACAAAAAACAGAGATGTCAAAAATATGAAAAATATTCCAAGGACATAAAGAATAGGGCCTCACCTTCCTCTCCTTGTCCTTCTTCTCCTTTCCGCTCTTCTTCTTGGGCTCTGAAGCGACCTCCAACCCCTCCCCATCCTCTACGGGGCTCTTGAGGACCTCATCGGGACGGTGTGTCCTGACTGGCAGCTTCTTCTCGCTGTCTGCCAGGGGCCTGAGAGGAGACACATAAAACCACAGCCCTGGGTGTACATGGTGATTCTGGTCAAACTACAGCCATCGGCTGTTTCTCAATAGTCTTAACTAGCCTCCTTTCCTCCATGACCACTGATCTGGGAGGAAAAGACAGGTTATAAGCAGCATGGTGAAAAGCTATCCAGTCGATTCACTTACTCAATTCCAGTGAAAGAAAGGAGATTAGGAAAGGAAGCTAGTTGAGACAAGCCCATCCACTCCACTCAGGTGCATGACATTTCAAACGCAAACTTACTCAGCACAAACCTTCAAAAACATTCCTCAGGCAGAGCTGGGAGGTCAGGAGGGAGACCACCATTAACACGTTTATCCAATATCAGAACTGGATTGATGCCTCTGTTGGTGACTACAGTAACTGAGTATGTTTACATGCACAGTAATAATTTGATATTAAACTGATTATGGCAGCAGGCAGATTATGCAATAGTCACGTAAACACTACTCTGCTTATCTTAAATCGGCGAACAGTCAAAATCAAAGTAAGTATATGCCGATTAAAACACCTGGTTTTCTGAGCAATCTTTCAAATTATTAGGACATGTAAACACCTTAAATCGGCATTCTAGCAGTGTATTTGATCTGCATGTGCTAGCAGCAGCCGAGCGAGCCTCCCTCTTTAGCGAGAGTGAAGTGAGTTCGGGACAACTGAATGTATGTGTCTTAGAAGTAGTTTACACATTCAAACTTTATATGTCCTCAGAATGGTCACTGGGGTAGAATGTTTATTTTGATAGGGGATGTTCTGCATTGATCAGAGTGACATCAAGTAGATGGATTTCAGATGTGTCCATGTAAACGGGATTGTGACATTTTTGTTCTTGCAAAGCATGTAAACGTTTTAATTGAAATATTATATTAATCTGACTATCCACAATAATCACATTGTTACCATACTCAGTAACTAACGATTAACATTATGTTGAAGAGGATCCATGGATTGGGTGAGGATTTGATTTGGGGATTTGACTGAGAATATCAGCAGTTCCACTGAGAAATCCATAAACTCTCATCTTATCACATCAATCTGTTCATGTCAGTGAGAAGTGAGAGCGCTTTTCTTCAGCTCCAGTCACAAAGTGGGCACATTAACAGAGTTTTGTATGGAGGGAATGCTGATATTCTGAAGTGAGCTTGTAGAAGGTTTCAAATGGAGGAGGGGTGAGCAGGAGGAGAGTGTGTTGTTGAAAACAAGGATCAAACTTCAAACTGTAAAAGTCACATCATGCCCAAACACAGACAGAGAGAGAGACAGATCAGTCAGTCGAGAGTCCAGGCCCAGACGGAGCTTTTCCTGGGGCTGGGAAGGTACTCACCTGTGAGATGCCACCAGCAAACTGCACAGTCAAGAGGACAGATGTGTGTGTGCGTGCATAAGAGAGACAGAGGGAAAGAACCACAGAGCAGAGCACAGCACAGTGAGAGGGAGTGTGTGAGTATGAAGAGGACCAGGCCAGCACCAGCCTCTCATCAGTGGAGCCAGGAAGAGATTATACACCCCCACAGAGTAGATAATAACACAGTCAGGTTATATATCCTACACTTTCATACTAATCCATTAGTGGACATCTGTAATACAGAGAGAGGTCAGTGACGATGAGTGAACTCACTTGTCCAGGTCGATGTTCAAAGCTTTGTGGGGGTCGTTGGGATCTTTGTCATCGTCATCACTGGGCAAGGCATTCTGAGACAGGAAGAGAATGGAGTTAGTGACAGAGCAAAACAACATCCTTGCATATGCGATTATTATCAAAGGTATGCCACATTTCTATTATCTGCAATACTCTGAACCACCTATGAAAGTGCCTGGCCTCTACCCCTGGCCTCTCTGCCTGGCCTACTGTACCTCTGGCATCTCTTCAGTGACGATGTCCACCATGTGTGCGGGGGTGATGTCCTCCTCGCTCTCTGGGCCCGAGTCCCCCCTCCTCTGCCGGCCCTTCTCCCTCCTCTTCTTCTTGTCCTTCTTCTTCCTGTCTGCCTTGTTTTTCTCCCGACGCTCCTCTTCCAGCTTAACATACTGGTCTGACATTGGCATCCCTAAACCCAACAGGAAGGAGAAAGGAAGAGAAAGAAAGAGGAAGTGGGGTCAAGTTATTACACAGAAAGAAAAAGGCGAGACAGAAAGAGGTACAGAAGAGGGTTTTAGTTATGACAGAGGCGAAGAGAGAAAGAGGGATACGGTTAGGTTTGGAGTCCTGTGTGCAGATCCACTGACTGATACAGTGTACATCAAAATCAATTGGTTATTAAGTAGTGGCCAGAGAAACTGACCTGGGACTTTGAGAGGCACACTGAGGTCAATCTGCACCACTGGAATGTGCTCCACACCAACAGCCTCCTGGTGTACCTGCGCACACAATAACATAGGGATGTGAATGGGCTTCTAGTCGATTTAATTATTTTGATTCTAAGACATTGGGGGATGGGGGTGCTAACTCGTTAACCATAAGGTTGCAAGATTGAATCCCTGAGCTGACAAGGTAAAAATCTGTCGTTCTGCCCCTGAACAAGGCAGTTAACCCACCATTCCTAGGCCGTCATTGAAAATAAGAATGTGTTCTTAACTGACTTGCCTAGTTAAATAAAGGTCTAAAAAAATAAAATAATAATAATTTAAAAAAATTAAAAAAAAATTTTTTTTTTTTAAATCGGCCAAATCGGCGTCCAAAAATAACGATTTCCGATTGTTATGAAAACTTGAAATCGTCCCTAATTAACCGGCCATTCCGATTAATCGGTTGACCTCTAATACACACACACACACACAGTACTAGTCAAAAGTTGACACACCTACTCATTCAAGGGTTTTTCTTTATTTGACTTTTTCTAAATAGTGAAGACAAAACTATGAAATAACATGTATGGAATCATGTAGTAACCCCCCCCAAAAAAGTTACACTTTCAAAATATATTTTTCAAAGTAGCCACCCTTTGCCTTGATGACAGCTTTGCACACTCTTGGCATTCTCTCAACCAGCTTCACCTGGAATGCATTTCCAACAGTCTGGAAGGAGTATATGCTGAGCACTTGTTCGATGCTTTTCCTTCACTCTGCGGTCCAACTCATCCCAAACCATCTCTATTGGGTTGAGGTCGGGTGATTGTGGAGGCCAGGTCATCCGATGGAGCACTTCATCACTCTCCTTCTTGGTCAAATAGCCCTTACACAGCCTGGAGGTGTGTTTTGGGTCATTGTCCTGTTGAAAAACAAATGATAGTAGGACTAAGTGCAAACCAGATGGGATGGCGTATCACTGTAGAATGCTGCTGGTAGCCATGCTGGTTAAGTGTGCCTTGAATTCTAAATAAATCACTGACAGTGTCACCAGCAAAGCACCATCACACCTCATCCTCCATGCTTAACGGTGGGAACCACAAATGCGGAGATCATCCGTTCACCTACTCCGCGTCTCACAAAGACACGGCAGTTGGAACCAAAAATCTCAAATTTGGACTCATCAGACCAAAAGGACAGATTTCCACCGGTCTAATGTCCATTGCTCCTGTTTCTTGGCCCAAGCAAGTCTCTTTCTTATGGGTGTCTTTTAGTAGTGATTTATTTGCAGCAATTCGACCATGAAGGCCTGATTCATGCAATCTCCTCTGAACAGTTGAGGTTGAGATGTTTATTACTTAAACTGTGTTAAGCATTTATTTGGGCTGCAATTTCTGAGGCTGGTACCTCTAATGAACTTATCCTCTGCAGCAGAGGTAACTCTGGGTCTTCCATTCCTGTTGTGGTCCTCATGAGAGCCAGTTTCATCATAGCGCTTGATGGTTTCTGCGACTGCACTTGAAGAAACGTTCAAAGTTCTTGAAATGTTCCGGATTGACTGACCTTCATGTCTTAAAGTAATGATAGACTGTCATTTCTCTTTACTTATTTGAGCTGTTATTGCCATAATATGGACTTGGTCTTTTACCAAATAGGGCCATCTTCTGTATATCATCCCTACCATGTCACAACACAACTGATTGGCTCAAACGCAATAAGAAGGAAAGAAATCCCACAAATTAACTTTTAACAAGGCACACCTGTTAATTGAAATGCATTCCAGGTGACTACCTCATGGAGCAGGTTGTGAGAATGCCAAGCGTGTGCAAAGCTGTCATCAAGGCAAAGGGTGGCTACTTTGAAGAATCACAAAAACACTTTTTTGTTAAGTACATGATTCCATGTGTTATTTAATAGTTTCGATGTCTTCACTATTACTGTACAATGTAGAAAATAGCATAAATAAAAACCCTTGAATGAGTAGGTGTGTCCAAACGTTTGACTGGTACTGTATATTTAAGTGGTTTGAAATGCGTAATGAATTACATTTCTGTAAGAGTCAGGTTAACACATAAGACGAGCAGCCGATTGGGTGATGATGCAGTGCGTACCTTCTGAGAGGACGGGGAGGCCTTGATGTAGAAGGGGTTGTTGGCCTGCTCTGCCTTCCTTACTTCTCTCCTCTGTTGGGAGGGAGAAACAGTATCAAGTCAGTCATATGAAAATGCTGTGGTGTTTACCGGTGTACCTCTTCAGTGTCTGACTGTTTTAGTATCACCAAAGATTTAACAACAGATCAACTGTTGAAAGAATTAAGGAGCTTGTATCTCAATGCATTCACAGCACGGATTATTGGCTTGTAAATTCTCATCTTACCTTAGCCAGTTCCTTCTCGTCCACTTCAGTGTAGCGTGGCTTGGTGTGTCTGGACTCCTCCTTGGCAAACACAGCCTTGCCCTTGGTCTTCCTACCCTCATCCTCAGACTCGCTCCCAGACGGAGGCTCGTTGATCCACACATCCAGGTCCAGACTGGGGACAAAACCAAGACAATAAATTCTCTGTCCGCATTTATAAAATTGTACCGAATCATCCAGTTTTTTTTTTATACGGTATGACTTTGCTCGCATAAAAATTGTGAATGGAAATGTATTTACAAACAGCATATACAACAAAGCTACTTTGTATTATCTAAAATTGTCCAACGGGCTGCATAAAGTACACTGAACAAAAATGTAAAAACACAACATGCAACAATTTCAAAGATTTTACTGAGTTACAGTTCATACTGTGCATTCGGAAAGTAATCAGACCCCTTGAGTTTTTCCACATTGTTACATCATTCTACACACAATACCCCATAAGGTATATCATTTTTTTTTTTTTTTTTTTATCTAAACAGAAATACCTTATTTACATAAGAACAGTTGAAGTCAGAAGTTTACATACACTTATGTTGGAGTCATTAAACCCCGTTTTTCAACCACTCCACAAATTCCTTGTTAACAAACTATAGTTTTGGCAAGTCGGTTAGGACATCTTTGTGCATGACACAAGACATTTTTCCAACAATTGTTTACAGACAGATTATTTCACTTATAATTCACTGTATCACAATTCCAGTGGTTCAGAAGTTTACATACAGTCATGGCCAAAAGTTTTGAGAATGACACAAATATACATTTTTCACAAAGTCTGCTGCCTCAGTTTGTATGATGGCAATTTGCATATACTCCAGAATGTTATGAAGAGTGATCAGATGAATTGCAATTAATTGCAAAGTCCCTCTTTGCCATGCAAATGAACTGAATCCCCCCCAAAACATTTCCACTGCATTTCAGCCCTGCCTCAAAAGGACCAGCTGACATCATGTCACTGATTCTCTCGTTAAAACAGGTGTGAGTGTTGACAAGGACAAGGCTGGAGATCACTCTGTCATGCTGATTGAGTTTGAATAACAGACTGGAAGCTTCAAAAGGAGGGTGGTGCTTCGAATCATTGTTCTTCATCTGTCAACAATGGTTACCTGCAAGGAAACACGTGCCGTCATCATTGCTTTGCACAAAAAGGGCTTCACAGGCAAGGATATTGCTTCCAGTAAGATTGCACATAAATCAACCACTTATCAGATCATCAAGAACTTCAAGGAGAGCGGTTCAATTGTTGTGAAAAATGATTCGGGGCGCCCAAGAAAGTCCAGCAAGCACCAGGACCGTCTCCTAAAGTTGATTCAGCTGCGGGATCGGGGCACCACCAGTACAGAGCTTGCTCAGGAATGGCAGCAGGCAGATGTGAGTGCATCTGCACGCACAGTGAGGCGAAGACTTTTGGAA
Organism: Salmo trutta; assembly: GCF_901001165.1. Lineage (NCBI taxonomy): Eukaryota > Metazoa > Chordata > Actinopteri > Salmoniformes > Salmonidae > Salmo > Salmo trutta. The sequence continues at coordinate 52,558,847 of NC_042960.1, read as the reverse complement.
GATGGCTTGGTGTCAAGAAGGGCAGCAAAGAAGCCACTTCTCTCCAGGAAAAACATCAGGGATAGACTGATATTCTGCAAAAGGTACAGGGATTGGACTGCTGAGGACTGGGGTAAAGTAATTTTCTCTGATGAATCCTCTTTCCGATTGTTTGGGGCATCCGGAAAAAAGCTTGCCTGGAGAAGACAAGGTGAGCGCTACCATCAGTCCTGTGTCATGCCAACAGTAAAGCATCCTGAGACCGTTCATGTGTGGGGTTGCTTCTCAGCCAAGGGAGTGGGCTCACTCACAATTTTGCCTAAGAATACAGCCATGAATAAAGAATGGTACCAACACATCCTCCGAGAGCAACTTCTCCCAACCATCCAGGAACAGTTTGGTGACGAACAATGCCTTTTCCAGCATGATGGAGCACCTTGCCATAAGGCAAAAGTGATAACTAAGTGGCTCGGGAAACAAAACATCAATATTTTGGGTCCATGGCCAGGAAACTCCCCAGACCTTAATCCCATTGAGAACATGTGGTCAATCCTCAAGAGGCGGGTGGACAAACAAAAACCCACAAATTCTGACAAACTCCAAGCATTTATTATACAAGAATGGGCTGCCATCAGTCAGGATGTGGCCCAGAAGTTAATTGACAGCATGCCAGGGCGGATTGCAGAGGTCTTGAAAAAGAAGTGTCAACACTGCAAATATTGACTCTTTGCATCAACTTCATGTAATTGTCAATAAAAGCCTTTGACACTTGTGAAATGCTTGTAATTATACTTCAGTATTCTATAGTAACATCTGACAAAAATATCTAAAGACACTGAAGCAGCAAACTTTGTGGAAATTAATATTTGTGTCATTCTCAAAACTTTTGGCAATGACTGTACACTAAGTTGACTGACTTTAAACAGCTTGGAAAATTCTAGAAAATAACGTCATGGCTTTAGAAGCTTCTGATAGGCTAATTGACATCATTTGAGTCAATTGGAGGTGTACCTGTGGATGTATTTCAAGACCTACCTTCACACTCAGTGCCTCCTTGCTTGACATCATGGGAAAATTAAAATCAGCCAAGACCTCAGAAAATAAATTGTAGACCTCCACAAATCTGGTTCATCCTTGGGAGCAATTTCCAAATGCCTGAAGGTACCACATTCATCTGTACAAACAATAGTACGCAAGTATAAACACAATGGGACCACGCAGCCGTCATACCGCTCAGGAAGGAGACAGGTTCTGTCTCCTAGAGATGAACGTACTTTGGTGCGAAAAGTGCAAATCAATCCCAGAACAACAGCAAAAGGACCTTGTGAAGATGCAAAAGTATCTATATCCACAGTAAAACGAGTCCTATATCGACATAACCTGAAAGGCCACTCAGCAAGGAAGAAGCCACTGCTCCAAAACCGCCATAAAATAGCCAGACTATGGTTTGCAACTGCACATGGGGACAAAGATCGTACTTTTTGGAGAAATGTCCTCTGGTCTGATGAAACAAAAATATAACTGTTTGGACATAATGACCATCGTTATGTTTGGAGGAAAAAGGGGGAAGCTTGCAAGCCGAAGAACACCATCCCAACCGTGAAGCACGGGGGTGGCAGCATCATGTTATGGGGGTGCTTTGCTGCAGGAGGGACTAGTGTACTTCACAAAATAGATGGCATCATGAGGAACAAAAATTATGTGGATATATTGAAGCAACATCTCAAGACATCAGTCAGGAAGTTCAAGCTTGCTCGCAAATGGGTCTTCCAAATGGACAATGACCCTAAGCATATTTCCAAAGTTGTGGCAAAATGGCTTGAGGACAACAAAGTCAAGGTATTGGAGTGGCCATTACAAAGCCCCGACTTCAATCCTATAGAAAATTTGTTGGCAGAACTGAAAAGGTGTGTGCGAGCAAGGAGGCCTACAAACCTGACTCAGTCACACCAGCTCTGTCAGGAGGAACAGGCCAAAATTCACCCAACTTATTGTGGGAAGCTTGTGGAAGGCTACCCGAAACATTTGACCCAAGTTAAACAATTTAAAGGCAATGCTACCAAATAGTAATTGTATGTAAGTGTATGTAAACTTCTGACCCACTGGCAATGTGATGAAAGAAATTGTGGATTAAATGTCAGGAATTGTTAAAGAGTTTAAATGTATTTAGCGAAGGTGTATGTAGACCCTTTGCTACGAGACTCAAAATTGAGCTCCGGTGTATCCTGTTTCAAATGATAATCCTTGAGATGTTTCTACAACTTGATTGGAGTCCACCTGTGGTAAATTCAATTGATTGGATATAGTTTGGAAAGGCACACACCTGTCTATATAAAAGGTCCCACATTTGACAGTGCATGTAAGAGCAAAAACCATGACATGAGGTTGAAGGCACAGATCTGGGGAAGGTTACCAAAAATGTCTGCAGCCTTGAAGGTCCCCAAGAACACAGTGGCCTCCATCAATCTTAAATGGAAGAAATTTGGAACCACCAAGACTCTTCCTAGAGCTGGCAGCCCGGCCAAACTGAGGGGGAGAAGGGCTATGGTCAGGGAGGTGACCAAGAACCTGATGGTCACTCTGACAGAGTTCCTCTGTGGTGATGGGAGAACCTTCCAGAAGGACAACCATCTGTGCAGCATTCCACCAATCAGGCCTTTATGGTAGAGTGGTCAGTAAAAGGCACATGACATCCCGCTTGGAGATTGCCAAAAGGCGCCAAAAGGACTCTCAGATCATGAGAAACAAGATTCTCTGGTCTTATGAAACCAAGATTGAACTTTTTGGCCTGAATGCCAAGTGTCACGTCTGGAGGAAACCTGGCACCATCCCTACGGTGAAGTATGGTGGTGGCAACTAGGGTTGCAAAGGGTCAGAAACTTTCTGGAAATTTTCCATGGGTAGTTAAGCCCGGGAATTTTGCTTACTACACTGTCTGAGCCAAGGACTACATGCTTTCTGGTAAGTTTTGATTACAATACTGGGTGGGGTGAATATATTTTATATGACATACATGATTTTTTTTTGTTAACTAGTAAATAGTAGCCTACAACAAAGTGTGTTTAAATCATTTCTAACTTGTTAACAATTTCTGCTAGTTAGTTTTTGCTACCATGTGGGTTTCAGCTTGCTTGAGCCTGCTAACTGAGGAGTGTTAATTCACCTGTTTCCATACATGTTTCATTTTAAAACATTTATCTTACAAAGGAGTTGTTTAATCTAACTGCTTAACTATTTATCTGTACATGGAATTGTGGATTGTTTCTTTTTTACTCTTTTTTTCTACTCTTTACAGGAAAATGCCACAGGCACTATCTGATGTGTGGAGACATTTCACTGCAGCTAATGGAGAAGGAAAAGCTGTGTGCATTTGCAAATACTGTGCCAAATCATATGTAACAAATGCAACAAAGATGCAGAATCATCTGGCCAAGTGCATAAAGTTCCCTCAGCACTCACAAAAAGCAACCTCTGACAAAAGTCCCTCTGCTTCTATTCGAGGTGAAAATTATGAATCAGAAACCTTATTGATTGCAACAGCTTATGGTCTTGCTGGAATCATTTTTTTTGACTCTATGGGGGAACGAAGTCAGAAATTCTGATAATGTCTTGCTCGAGCTGTGTATGCAACTGGTTCACCTCTGATGCTCACAGGCAATATGTATTGGAAGACATTTCTGTATGTTTCTTCACAAGCATACACCCCTCCAACCAGACATGCTTTATCTACTAATTTGCTGTATGCAGAGTTCAACAGAGTTCAAGTGAAGGTCAAGCAAATTATAGAGAAAACCGACTGTATTGCAATCATCTCTGATGGGTGGTCGAATGTTTGTGGGCAAGGAATAATTAAATACATAATCTCCACCAGTATTCTACAAGAGCACAGACACAAGGGAAAACAGACACACCGGTCTCTACATTGCAGATGAGCTGAAGGCAGTCATCAATGACCTTGGACCACAAAAGGTATTTGGACTGGTGACAGACAATGCTGCGAACATGAAGGCTGCTTGGTCTCAAATGGAGGAGTCCTACCCTCACATCATACCCATTGGCTTTGCTGCTCATGCATTGAATCTGCTCCTCAAGGACATCATGGCACTGAAAACAATGGATACACTCTACAAGAGAGCCAAGGAAATGGTTAGGTATGTGAAGGGTCATCAAGTTATTGCAGCGATCTACCTCACTAAGCAAAATGAGAAGAATAAGAGCACCACATTGAAGCTGCCCAGCAACACCCTTTGGGGTGGTGTTGTCATCATGTTTGACAGTCTCCTGGAGGGGAAGGAGTCTCGCCAAGAAATGGCCATATTAGTCTGCCAATATGGACAGCCCCATCAAGAGGATCCTCCTGGATGATGCATTTTGGGAGAGGGTGGTAAGCAGCCTGAAACCTATAGCAGATGCCATTGCACGGATTGAGGGAGACAATGCCATCCTGTCTGATGTTCAGACTCTACTTGCAGATATAAGAGAAGACATCTGTACTGCCCTGCCCACTTCACTGTTGCTCCAAGCAAAGGAAACTGCAGTTCTGAAACGCATCAAAAAGCGTGAAGACTTCTGCCTGAAGACCATACACGCCGCAGTAAACATGTTAGACCCCAAGTATGCTGGCAAGAGCATCCTCTCTGGTGCAGAGATCAACAAGGGCTATGGTGTCATCACTACTGTGTCTCACCACCTTGGCCTGGATGAGGGCATGGTTCTTGGCAGTCTGGCAAAGTACACTTCCAAGCAAGGGCTTTGGGATGGAGATACAATATGGCAGTCGTGCCAACATATATCTCATCAGCCACCTGGTGGAAGGGAGTTTGTGGATCTGAAGCTCTTTCCCCTGTTGCTTCCATCATCCTCCAAATCCCACCAACATCAGCCACCTCAGAGCGCAACTGGTCCTTGTTTGGGAACACACACACCAAAGCACGCAACAGGCTTGAAAAAAAAGTGGCCATCCGGGCAAATTTGAGTCTTTATGAGCCTGACAACGAGCCATCCTCAACAAGGTTGGAAGGTGAAGATGAGGCTTCAGAGTCTGATGTTCAAGAGGTGTACATTGAGGACGTCCAGGAAGACATGGAAGCCTGAGAGGAAGACAACCAAAGCTTTAGTTTCTAGACTATCATTTTACAGATGTATGTTGAAAATGTTTGTGGGAGATGCTATGGATCATTTAGTATTCCCTTTCTGTTGTTGTACAGTGAAATCATCCCATGTGAAGAGTCAACTCACTTAAAGTTAAATTCGTAACTAAATTGTTTTTTAATATTTCTATTGGAAGGATTTAATCATTTGCAATTATGTCTACTTATGATAAGGTAAAAGGTTTATGTTTCTGTCTCCATAAGATATGGTAAATATATCCAATGCAAAAAACATCTACATTTAAATGGTATTAATATTAATTTGCATATATTTCCGTTAATTCACATATATTCCCGTTAATTCCCACGGAAAGTTTCCACCTCTGAATACTCCCCAAAATGTGCAACCCTAGTGGAAGCATCATGCTGTGGGATGTTTTTCAGCGGCAGGGACTGGGAAACTAGTCAGGATCGAGGGAAAGATGAACGGAGCAAAGTAGAGAGAGATCCTTGATTTAAACCTGCTCCAGAGTGCACAGGACCTCAGACTGGGGCGAAGGTTCACCTTCCAACAGGACAACGACCCTAAGCACACAGCCCTATCCCATCTGGACTAAAATAATGTCTATCTAAGAATGCTGTTCATTGACTACAGCTCAGCATTCAACACCATAGTACCCTCCAAGCTCATCATCAAGCTGGAGGCCCTGGGTCTCAACCCCTCCCTGTGCAAATGTGTCCTGGACTTTGACGGGCCGCCCCCAGGTGGTGAAGGTAGGAAACATCTCCACTTCACTGATCCTCAACACTGGGGCCCCACAAGGGTGCGTGCTCAGCCCCCTCCTGTACTCCCTGTTCACCCACGACAGCGTGGCCATGCACGCCTCCAACTCACTCATCAACTTTGCAGACGACACAACAGTAGTGGGCTTGACTACCAACAACGACGAGACAGCATATAGGGAGGAGGTGAGGACTCTTGGAGTGTGTTGTCAGGAAAATAACCTCTCACTCAACGTCAACAAAACAAAGGAAATGATCGTGGACTTCAGGAAACAGCAGAGGGAGCACCCCCTATCCACATCGAAGGGACAGCAGTGGAGAAAGTGGAAAGTTGTAAGTTCCTCTGCGTACACATCACAGACAAACTGAAATGGTCCACCCACACAGACAGTGTGGTGAAGGCACAACAGCGCCTATTCAACCTCAGGAGGCTGAAGAAATTTGGCTTGTCACCCAAAGCTAACTTTTACAGATGCACAATTGAGAGCATCCTGTCAGGCTGTATCACAGCCTGGTACGGCAATTGCACCGCCCTCAACCGCAAGGCTCTCCAGAGGGTGGTGCGATCTGAACAACGCATCACCGGGGGCAAACTACCTGCCCTCCATGACACCTATAGCAACCGATGTCACAGGAAGGCCAAAAAGATCAAGGACAACAACCGCCTGAGCCACTGCCTGTTCACACTGCTACCATCCAGAATGCAAGGTCAGTACAGGTTCATCAAAGCTGGGACCGAGAGACTGAAAAACAGCATCGGAGGGCCTGCTGTCCGGACCTCTGGCAGTCTCTATGGGGGTACCACAGGGTTCAATTCTTGGTCCAACTCTTTTCTCTGTATACATCAATGATGTCGCTCTTGCTGCTGGTGAATCTCTGATCCACCTCTACACAGACGACACCATTCTGTATACTTCTGGCCCTTCTTTGGACACTGTGTTAACAACCCTCCAGACGAGCTTCAATGCCATTCAACTCTCCTTCCGTGGTCTCCAACTGCTCCTAAACACAAGTAAAACTAAATGCATGCTCTTCAACCGATCGCTGCCTGCACCTGCCCGCCTGTCCAGCATCACTTCTCTGGACGGTTCTAACTTAGAATTTGTGGACAACTACAAATACCTAGGTGTCTGGTTAGACTGTAAACTCTCCTTCCAGACTCACATCAATCATCTCCAATCCAAAGTTAAATCTAGAATTGGCTTCCTATTTCGCAACAAAGCATCCTTCACTCATGCTGCCAAACATACCCTCGTAAAACTGACCATCCTACCAATCCTCAACTTCGGCGATGTCATTTACAAAATAGCCTCCAATACCCTACTCAACAAGCTGGATGCAGTCTATCACAGTGCCATCCGTTTTGTCACCAAAGCCCCATATACTACCCACCACTGCGACCTGTACGCTCTTGTTGGCTGGCCTTCGCTTCATAATCGTCGCCAAACACATTGGCTCCAGGTCATCTACAAGACCCTGCTAGGTAAAGTCCCCCCTTATCTCCGCTCACTGGTCACCATAGCAGCACCCACCTGTAGCACGCGCTCCAGCAGGTATATCTCTCTGGTCACCCCTAAAGCCAACTCTTCCTTTGGTCGTCTCTCCTTCCAGTTCTCTGCTGCCAATGACTGGAACGAACTACAAAAATCTCTGAAACGGGAAACACTTATTTCCCTCACTAGCTTTAAGCACCAGCTATCAGAGCAGCTCCCAGATCACTGCACCTGTACATAGCCCATATATAATTTAGCCCAAACTACTACCTCTTCCCCTACTGTATTTATTTGTTTTATTTATTTTGCTCCTTTGCTTAATATTATTTATATTTGAACTTTCTTCAAACTACAAATCTACCATTCCAGTGTTTTACTTACTATACTTTATTTACTTTGCCACCATGGCCTTTTTTTTGCCTTTACCTCCCTCATCTCACATCATTTGCTCACATTGTATATATTCTTATTTTTTTCTACTGCATCATTGATTGTATGTTGTTTTACTCCATGTGTAACTCTGTGTTTTTGTATGTTGTCGAACTGCTTTGCTTTATCTTGGCCAGGTCGCAATTGTAAATGAGAACTTGTTCTCAACTTGCCTACCTGGTTAAATAAAGGTGAAATAAAAAATAAATAAATAAAATCTCAAGGCCATCAGACTGCTAAACAGCAATTACTAACTCAGAGACGCTGCTGCCTACATTGAGACCCAATCACTGGCCACTTTAATAATTGGATCACTTGTCACTTCAAACAATGCCACTTTAAATAATGTTTACATATGTTACATTACTCATATCACATGTATTTTATACTATCTATTGCACCTTGCCTATGCCACTCGGCCATTGCTCATCCATATACTTATATGTACATATTCTCATTCACCCCTTTAGATTTGTGTGTATTAGGTAGTTGTTGGGGAATTGTTAGATATTACTGCACTGTCGGAACTAGAAGCACAAGCATTTCGCTACACTCGCATTAACATCGGCTAACAATGTGTATGTGACCAATAAAATTCGATTTGAAGACTATGCAGGAGTGGCTTCAGGACAAGACTCAATGTCCTTGAGTGGCACAGCCAGAGCCCAGACTTGAACCCGATCGAACATCTCTGGAGAGACCTGAAAATAGCTATGTAGTGACGCTCCCAATCCAACCTGACAGAGCTTGAGAGGATCTGCAGAGAAGAATGAGAGAAACTCCCCAAATACAGGTGTGCAAAGCTTGTAGTTTTATACCCAAGAAAACTCAAGAGTATAATCGCTGCCAAAGATGCTTCAACAAAGTACTGAGTAAAGTGTCTGAATACTTATTTAAACGTGATATCACAGTTTCTTGTTTTGAATACATTTGCAAAAATTTCTGAAAACCTGTTTTTGCTTTGTCCTTATGGGGTATTGTGTGTACATTGATGAGGGGAAAAAATATTTCATCCATTTTAGAATAAGCCTGTAACGTAACAAAAGGGGGCAAAAGATGACGGGTCTGAATACTTTCCAAATGTACTATATAAAGGAAGTCAGTCAATTGAAATACATTCATTAGGCCCTAATCTATGGATACCTTAAAAAAAGGTAAGGGTGTGGATCAGAAAACCAGTCAGTATCTTGTGTGACTACCATTTGCCTCATGCAGTGCGACACATATCCTTCGCATAGAGTTGATCAGACTGTTGATTGTGGCCTACTGGAATGTTGTCCCACTCATCTTCAATGGCTGTGCGAAGTTGCTGGATATTGGTGGGAACATGAACACGCTGTCGTACAAGTTGATCCAGAGCATCCCAAACATGCTCAATAGGTGACATGTCTGGTGAGTATGGAAGAACTGGGACATTTGCATCTTTCAGGAATTGTGTACAGATATTTGCGACATGGGGCCGTGCATTATCATGCTGAAAATGAGGTGATGGCGGTGGATGAATGGCACGACAATGGGCCTCAGGATCTAGTCACGGTATCTCTGTGCATAGAAATAGCCATCGACACAATGCAATTGTGTTTGTTGTCTGTAGCTTATGGCTGCCCATACCATAACACCACCACCACCATGGGGAACTCTGTTCACAGCGTTGACATCAGCAAACCGCTCACCCACATGATGCCATACACGCTGTCTGTCATCTGCCCGGGTACAGTTAAAACCGTGATAAATCAGTTGAGGCGCACACTTCTCCAGCATACCAGTGGCCATCGAAGGTGAGCATTTGCCCACTGAAGTCGGCTATGATGCCAAACCGCAGTCAGGTCAGGACCCTGGTGAGGACGACAAGCACGAAGATGAGCTTCACTGAGACGGTTTGTTCAGAAATTCTTCGGTTGTTCAAACACTCAGTTTTATCAGCTGTCCAATTAAATAAAAATTATTTTAAAAGTCCGGGGGGGCTGGTCTCAGATGATCCCGCAGGTGAAGAAGCCGGATGTGAAGGTCCTGGGCTGGCGTGGTCACACGTAGTATGCGGTTGTGAGGCCGGTTGGATGTACTGCCTGTATTCTCTAAAACGACGTTGGAGGCGGCTTATGGTAGAGAGATGAACATTAAATTATCTGGCAACAGCTCTGGTGGACATTCCTGCAGTAAGCATTCCAATTGCATGCTCCCTCAAAACTTGAGACATCTGTGGCATTGTGTGACAAAACTGTTGCATTGTGTGACAAAACTGTTGCGTTTAGATTTTTGTTCAGTGTAGTACTATAAAATATATTTCTGATGTTGTGTATTACTATAAGCTTAATTGTGAGTAGGGGAGAGCAGCAGGCAGACTGACCCTTCAGGAACAGGCACTTTCTTCTGTGCCTTGGGGGCCACAGGGTTGAGCTCTCCAGCAAACAGAGCTGTCACCTCCTCAGCTACCTCCACGTCCTTCTGTTGCAGCTTCTGGATGTACTTCACCAGCTGCAGGATGCAGGAAGCCTGGGGAGGGTAGAGGGGAGCACAGAGAGAGAAGTATACTGGAAAAGGTATTCTCCTTTCAAATGGCCAATAGCCCCGAGGTTGACCGATGTTAGCCGTGTGACTCACCCTCTCCTGCACCTCCAGATTGTCACTCTGGACAAACACAGGCAGCCTGTCAATGAGAAGCTGGCTGGTCTCCTGGGCCACCTTGCTGTCCACTGGCGCCCCCTCCTGGCCACGCAGCACCGTAGAAAACAGCTTGGCAGCGTTCTGCACGTACACGGCCTGGATGTGGCCTGGCAGGGTGGCCACCTTGGGCCGCAGCATGGCCTCCAGAGTCGCCATGGGGTCCTCCAGGTGTCTGGGGGGAGATAGGAGGATGGCACAGGATGAGGGATAAGCCAATGATACAGGGCTGAACTGGCCTGATTTTAGCTAGTTTGACTTAGTGGAAAACATTCTTGCTAAAAACCGTGTGTGTGCATGTGTTCTTGTAGAGGAGGAATGGATGAATACATACTCTGAGAACTCTCCACAGATCCAGGCGGCGGCGTAGAGCACCTCACAGATGCCGTTGTGCTGTGTGTTGCCGGTCAGCAGGTGGGCGTTGTCCAGCAGAGTAGCCATCTGGGCCACGGCGAAGGCTCGGATGGCTTTCACCCGGATGGCAACGTCCAGCATCTGGGAGGCGATGAGGTGGCCGTGCCGCGTGCCCTCTAGACGGGTCAGCTCCACCAAGATACTGATGTACCTGAGAGACGGAAACAGAGACAGACGGTCAGACTGATGTACTTGAGAGACAGGTGAGAAAGTCAGTGGAAGGTAGGCCCCTAAATGGCAGGTAAACCCCAAAAAAGAAGACAAGTAGTGGGCCAGTACGATGCAAAAACTTTTGTGAATTATTTACAAATAATTTACAGCAAGACGCATTACTGCAATGCGTTTTGAATCGTGAGCATTTCAACTCTATTTGAGAGACACGGAGATTCAAACTCACAGAAAGTATGAATCTAAAAGAATCAGAGACCAATATATTTGCCCTGCCAGTAAGTTGTGCTGACCATTCAAAGTTGGTGATGTACTGGTAGTTGCTCTGGCTGCAGATGTCAATGATCTTGGTGAGCAGCTCATCTCTGTAAGTGGTTCCCTCGGCTTTGTCCACGTGCAGCATCAGCTTCTTCACTATCTCCATCAGGTTCTTCTTGGACACCTGGGACCACACCAATGAGTAGTCAATGAGAAACAGAGCAATGGGGACATCAGAAACTGTACTGTGGTCAGGGAGGCATTAGGCTATACATACAGTCAGACACACCTAGTCATTCAAGGGTTTTTCTTTATTTTTTACTATTTTCTACATTGTAGAATAATAGTGAAGACATCAAAACTATGAAATAACACATTTGGAATCATGTAGTAACGAAAAAAGGTAGCCAACCTTTACCTTGACAGCTTTGCACACTCTTGGCATTCTTTCAACCAGCTTCACCTGGAATACTTCTCCAACAGTCTTGAAGGAGATCCCACATATGCTGAGCACTTGTTGGATGCTTTTCCTTCACTCTGCGGTCCAACTCATCCCAAAACATCTCAAATTGGGTTGAGGTCAGGTGATTGTGGAGGTCAGGTCATCTGATGCAACACTCCATCACTCTACTTCTTGATCAAATAGCCCTTACACAGCCTGGAGGTGTTTTGGGTCATTGTCCTGTTGAAAACAAATGATACCATCCCATCTGGTTTAGGCTTAGTGGGACTGCTGGTAGCCATGCTGGTTAAGTGTGCCTTGAATTCTAAATAAATCACTGACAGTGTCACCAGCAAAGCACCCCCAGACCATCACATTCTCCTCCATGCTTCAAGGTGGGAACCACACATGCGGAGATCATCCATTCACCTACTCTGCGTCTCACAAAGACAGAGCGGTTGGAACCAAAAATCTAAAATTTGAACTCATCAGACCAAAGGACAGACTAATGCCCATCACTCGTGTTTCTTGGCCCAAGCAAGTCTCTTCTTCTTATTGGTGTCCTTTAGTAGTGGTTTATTTGCAGCAATCAACCCTGCAAGCCTGATTTACACAGTCTCCTCTGAACAGTTGATGTGGAAATGTGTTTGATACTTGAACTCTGTGAAGCATTTATTTGGGCTGCAATTTCTGAGGCTGAGTAGCAGAGGTAACTTGATCATAGCGCTTGATGGTTTCTGCGACTGCACTTGAAGAAACTTTCAAAGTTATTGAAATGTTCCGTATTGACGGACCTTCATGTCTTAAAGTAATGATGGACTGTCATTTCTCTTTGTTTATTTGAGCTGTTCTTGCGATAATATGGACTTCCTCTTTTACTAAATAGGGCTATCTTCTGTATACCACCCCTACCTTGTCACAACACAACTGATTGGCTCAAATGCACCAAGATGGAAAGAAATTCCACAAATTAACTTTTAACAAGGCACACCTGTTAATTGAAATGTATTCCAGGTGACTACCTCATGAAGCTGGTTGAGAGAATGCTAAGTGGGCAAAGCTGTCATCAAGGCAAAGGGTGGCTACTTTGAAGAATCTCAAATATAAAATATATTTAGATTTATTCAACACTTTTTTGGTTACTACATCATTCCATGTGTTATTTCATAGTTTTGATGTCTTCACTATTAGTAAAAATAAATTAAAACCCTGGAATGAGTAGGAGTGTCCAAACATTTTAGTGGTACTGTAGATATCAATGAAATTTGTTTTTTGAGCTTAGGGCATTTCCCCATGAGTAGATATAGGTGGTGAAGACATGGGGGTAGGGTCAGTGTGTATTCAATGACCATGTGTTATGACAGTGACAAGCACCATGCCGTAGAGCAGGTCTAGAGCCCTCAGGCGGATGGACTCGTCCTTGTCATCCAGACATTGGAGGATGAGGTCCTTGTGGGACTGGACAGACTTGGGATGAGTCTTCAGTATCTTGGACATGGCCAGCAGGCCCAGGTACTTCACTATGAACAGAAATAACACACTCAGTGGCCAGGGCACTATACACAGGGCCTTCTATTCTACTTCCACATGCACTAGAGTAGCGGTTCTGCACTATGGAGACTGCTCCACAAGCCATACATCATGCCTTTACACTCTGTAGTATACATTACCTTATGGCTATAGCCTGCCTCCCAGTACTCAGGCCCCTTGACTTTTTACACATTGTTAAATTACAGCCTTATTCTAAAATGTATGAAATAAATGTAAAAAAATCCTCAATCTACACACAATACCCCATAATGACAATGCAAAAACAGGTTTTTAGAAAGTTTTGCAAATGTATATATATTTTTTTTTTACAGAAATACCTTATTTACGTAAGTATTCAGACCCTTTACTATGAGACTCGACATTGAGCTCAGGTGCATCCTGTTTCCATTGATCATCCTCGAGATGATTCTACAACTTGGAATCCACCCGTGGTAAATTCAATTGATTGGAAATGATTTGGAAAGGCACACACTTGCCTATATAAAAGGTCCCACAGTTGACAGTGCATGTCAGAGCAAAAACCAAGCCAGGAGGTCGAAGGAATTGTCCATAGAGCTCCGAGACAGGATTGTGTTAGCCACAGATCTGGGGAAGGGTACTAAAAAATGTCTGCAGCATTGAAGGTCCCCAAGAACACAGTGGCCTCCATTCTTAAATGGAAGAAGTTTGGAACTACCAAGACTCTTCCTAGAGCTGGCCGCCTGGCCAAACTAAACAATCCGGGGAGAATGGCCTTGGTCGCTAACAGAGCTAGAGTTCCTCGATGGAGATGAAAGAACCTTCCAGAAGGACAACCAGCACTCTACCAAATCATGTCTTTATGGTAGTGGCCAGACGGAAGCCACTCCTCTGTAAAAGGCACATGAAAGCCCGCTTGGAGTTCACCAAAAGGCACTTAGACTCTCAGACTATGAGAAACAAGATTCTCTGGTCTGATGAAACCAAGATTGAACTCTTTGGCCTGAATGCCAAGCGTCACGTCTGTAGGAAACCTGGCACCATCCCTACGGTTAAGCATGGTGGTGGCAGCATCATGCTGTGGGTATGTTTTTCAGCGGCAGGGACTGGGAGACTAGTCAGGATCGAGGGAAAGATGATGAAAACCTGCTCCAGAGCGGTCAGGACCTCAGACTGGGGCGATTGGTTCACCTTCCAACAGGACAATGACCATAAGCACACAGCCAAGACAACTCAGGAGTGGCTTCGGGACAGGTCTTTGAATGCCCTTGAGTGGCCCAGCCAGAACGTACACTTGAACCTGATCTAACATATCTGGAGACCTGAAAATAGCTATGAAGTTACGCTCCCCATCCAACCTGACAGAGCTTGAGAGGATCTGCAGAGAAGAATGACAGAAACTCCCCAAACACAGGTGTGCCAAGCTTGTAGCGTCATACCCAAGAAGACTCAACCTTAATGGCTGCCAAAGGTGCTTCAACAAAGTACTGAGTAAATGGTCTGAATACTTATGTAAATGTATAGTTTTCCCCCCTACAGATAATGTTTAAAAACCTGTTTTTGCTTTGTCATTATGGGGTATTGTGTGTAGATTGAGGGGGGAAAAAACTATTTAATCCATTTTAGATTAAGGCTGTAATGTAACAAAATGTGGAAATACTTTCCGAATGCACTGTCTCAGTCTCCACTATCCGCTCTCATCCACTGAAACCTCACGGATTACATTACAGACTCATTACTGTAGGCCCTTGTCACTATTCTGAATGCCTGTTTTATATAATTACGCTGAGAATCAGATTTTTCAATTTGAAGGCAGTAAACAACTTCTCTGCTAGTTAAACGGCCTGTGGCATCGATATTATTCCAAAATATTTATTATACTGTCAGAATTCACTACAAAGTGTAAATAGGATACATTTGTCGTAGTCACTCTCGTCCAAAATGGAGATTTGTGAAATAATTACGAAAGAAATGGTACGTCACGGAATTTAGGGTACCATAAGTTTTCCTTGGGTTGGGTTTATTTCAATCCTGCCCACAGCACCCAACTAATCCTCAATTCAAAGCGCAGCTGCACGCATCCCGATCGCAATACCAATGGTCAATCTGGTTTGACATTCGATATCCCTATGTGGCTAGTTAGGGACCATAAGTAAATTACACAATGTACAGTACATGGGACAATATTTAACATTTCTAGAGCTGCAAATTTCAATGACTTAACCTCAAACCAACTACAAATTGTAGAAATTCAAATATGAAATGCTTTCAATATTTCTAAGACAACAAAGATGTGCAACATGAAAATATTGTCCCATAGATTGAGTAATTTATTGACAGTCCCCAACTAGCCCAAGAGATAAGCTATCCAAAGTCAGATCAACTTTGCCACAGTGGCACAACGGCCAGCTGAAGCTAATTGGCGAAAGGAGTTGACTAGCTTGCTAGCTAGTCTAGGCTACTTTCAAACACAAGACCTGGAAGTAACTTAGACTTTCAGTCTAGGCTACTTCCTTCTAGATAACTGTTTCAAGTGACTAGCTGTGTACTGTTTTGGCTGAGTGAAAGTACAAACGCTTCCCAAGTTCAAACACACACACACGACACTGACATCACAGCACGCCGCCCAAGACCCAGATCTTGTTCTCAGTCACATTTTCTAATGAGGACAATTGAAACAGAGGCTAAATTAGGAAGTTCAGCCCCACTTTAAAATATATACCAAACATAAAACATTGATTTCAACATTTAACAAACCATAGAACTCTATGCACAAGGACTACTTTTAACAATCCCACTGAACATTTTACAAAAACACATTTATAGGAAGAACTGTGCAGATACAAGTCTGGTAACACAATAAAACAGAGGAATGGTTCGCCGTAATTCTGTTACCAGTGTACATTTTTCAAAGTAGTCATTGTGCATAGAGTTGTACGGTTTATTAAACTTTGAAATCAATGTTTTTTGTTTGGCATACATTCTAAAGTGAAAAATCTTGAGTCTCCGCATAATTCTGTTAGCGTAGAATAGCCCATACATAACATACTGACTAACAACCTGATATTTTCACATCTATTAGATTCTCTCTACAAAACATGAAATTAAAAACACAAAGAAAAGGAAAATACAAACAAACAGAACGATGGCGAGAACACAGACATTCACACAAGACAACATTTACACATGGAAGTTTTGTTTTTTTGCCACTAACTTGAGTCATAAGTAGATGTAGCTATAGTGGACTAATCCGATAACAGACACCATTTTTTTTTCTTTTTTTCGGGATCAGGCAATATATATCATCGACTAAACAGCGAAACGGCCTTGAGGAACTGTATAGAGAACTCAAAATGTTTTAAAAACATAGCTGCCCACGTATATCTAATCTACACACAACCAAGTAGCCCAGATAACTCGAATCACCAGATGCATCATAATGATCGTAGATGGTTTAACTTACTGTTAGCTGTAACCTGCTAAGACTGATGAATTACTGCTCAAATATACTCAATGTTTAGAAACTAAATAGCCTGTTGAAGTAGAGGTGTATAATAAATGTATAAAGACAAAACCCTACCTTGTGACAGTCGCAATTGCAACTATCACAGTGACATTTCAAATGGCCCGCATTTCGGGGGAGTGGTCAAAATGTCGAGTTATCCAGAGTTTTGGGATCTAGATCGCTGTAAACTAGATGGGTGGCTACTCAGAAACACGCAGACAATGAGAGAATGACACACTGCAGGCATTGACAGAGGGCTCACAGTTCTGGTCCGAGTCTTCAATCAGGATTCGCAGTTTCTGGACACAGAGCTGAGAGAGAGAAACATGCCATTACTATCAATATAAACCTTTCCAAGCAAGCTCCAGTATTGGCATGTGCGCACAGCAATTCTGCACATTCACAGAAAGTGGGTGAAACCCACTAGCCATAGAACCCAGCTAAAGTCATTTGAACAGTTTGAATTTCTATACATTTTAGGAGCTCAGAAATTAATGCATTTTAAATCACAATTTCACTAGCCTGCGCAATCTTTTGGTGTTCATCTAACGACAGACTTGTGATGATAAAAACAAAAGATGTAAACATGCATTGTTATCAAACTGGAGTGGAAAGCGTTCACATCATTCGCTAAAAGAGAGAAAAAGTGGACATGGTGTCTGGGACTTACCTGAATACTAGCACTGTGATTTGGCATCCCAGAGGACAGGGAAATCAACACTGCAACAGAGGACAAACAATAAGATCCTGCTGTGACAACAACTTTACATACTTGTCAAAAACTAAATGTTCACAGCTAGAGCTGTGATCTTGAAAGCTCAGTGGTGTTTTTCATTTAACATAAAACAAACTGCATTGAGTCAACAACCTCCTCAGTAGCACATCAAAGGCGCAAACAAAACAACTGCCCACATCGAAGTCTATAGACATGGCAAGGTGTATAATATATATATATATATATATTTTTTTTTATTAAAAAATGTTTTATGAGAAAATAGCTTGGTTCAAATGCGCACATCTTCAGTTTATACACAAGCTTCACAAAGATGTACGGCTACCCAGCACACAGATAACCAGACGACTAAACAGAGATACAAGAAGAACAAGTGAAAAGAGGAATACTGACCTGCTATCACAGTGTTGACACATTCATAAAGAAGTGACATAGCAGAGGTACTGTGACAGGAAGAAAGGGTAAGAAAAGGAGTAGAGATAGACAGAAGGTCAATATTTTCCTCAGACAACTTTTTGTGATTCAACAAAACCCATATTGGTTGTTGGATTTCTGTAGGTGTCTCACCTGTGGATGAGGTTTGTTAAGGGTTCTATCAGCTTCTTCCCCAAGCGAGGCTCCAGGGGTGTGAGGGCACCAAACTGAAAAACACACCATTACACACACTAAAGGAACAACACCTCTCCATGTTGTGATACAGGGCAATCATTTGTAACTTCCACTGACTCACTAACCAGGTTTCCATCCAACCTTTATGTGAGTAAAGTATGTCAGATTAAAAGAAATGTCAATACACTCCTGGTGTAAACAGCTAATTTGTTGGTAAACTTTCCAAATATCGACAAAACAATATATGCTAGACAAGGTGAGATCTTTGTGTGTCGATAAAATTAATAATGAGCAAATATTAATAACCATCCTAATCGAAGTAAACTTTTAGTCACGCAATGATGTTGTATGGTCCTCCCACTACGACTCAAGAAAGCATGCTGATTATTAGGCTACAGATTAATATACAGTGAGCTCCAAAAGTACTGGGACAGTGACACATTTTGTGTTGTTTTGGCTCTGTACTCCAGCACTTTGGATTTAATAGAAATTAATGGTAAATAATGTAGTCATTTTGGAGACACTTATTGTAATTAAGAATATCATATTTTTCTAAACACTTCTACATTAATGTGGATGCTACCATGATTGCGGATAATCCTGAATGAATCGAAAATAATGACAAGGGAGAAAGTTAGAGGCATAAATATCATACCCTCCAAAAAATGCTAACCTCCCCTGTTATTGTAATGGTGAGAGGTTAGCATTACTTGGGAGTAA
Organism: Salmo trutta; assembly: GCF_901001165.1. Taxonomy (NCBI): domain Eukaryota; kingdom Metazoa; phylum Chordata; class Actinopteri; order Salmoniformes; family Salmonidae; genus Salmo; species Salmo trutta. The sequence continues at coordinate 52,540,054 of NC_042960.1, read as the reverse complement.
TTACTTGGGGGACTACTTTAATACAGATAAGTGAATTTGTATACTTTTGGTCCCCTAAAATGGGGGGACTGTGCTGTAATTTCTCAACGGTTTGCCCGATATGGATGGAAATACCCTCATATTAAAGCTGAGTCTGCACTTTAACCTCGTAGTTATTGTATCATTTCATATCCAAAGTGCTGGAGTACAGAGCCAAAACAACACATTCTCACTGTCCCAATACTTTTGGAGCGCACTATTTATTTCACCATTATTTAACCAGGTAGGCTTGTTGAGAACAAGTTCTCATTTACAACTGCGACCTGGCCAAGATAAAGCAAAGCAGTTTGACACATACAACACAGTTACACATAGAATAAACAAACATACAGTCAATATTACAGTAGAAAAAGTCAATATACATTGTGTGCAAATGAGGTAAGATAAGGGAGGTAAGGCAATAAATAGGCCATGGTGGCGAGGTAATTACGATATAGCAATTAAACACTGGAGTGATAGATGTGCATAAGATGAATGTGCAAGTAGAGATACTGGGGTGCAGAGGAGCAAAATAAATAAATAACAGTATGGGGATGAGGTAGTTGGATGGGCTATTTACAGATGGGCTATTTACAGATGGGCTATGTACAGGTGCAGTGATCTGTGAGCTGCTCTGACAGCTGGTGCTTGAAGTTAGTGAGGGAGATATGAGTCTCCAGCTAATGAACTTCAGAGTAGTGAATGTGCCAGGTGATGAGTTTGACGCTCCTTTCCAATTTAATATCGAAGGTCTTATTCTGTTGGCATTATGATCAATCCCTGGCTGCCGCTTGACAAATAATCTTGCTCTTATCCATAATAATCTCATAATGTAGGCTAGCCTACCCACACTGTATCTGTGAGCTGTTGGCTAGAGCGCTTGTGCCAAGACACAAGTAGGGACATTAACTATTTAATGCAATAGTTTGTGATAAAACTAAAATCGGTAGAGTTGAAAATGCAATGGATTTTTATTCGGTACATGTAAACGTCTATATCATCACACATTGCTTTCTATCCACAAAAAGTCAGTTTGGTGGAAACACACCACTGGTGGGAAAATGTGCATATTTTGCCAGTTTTTTGTAATTACGATCTTGTCTCATCGCTGAAACTTCCCAACGAGCTCCGAAGAGGTGAAGGTCGAGTCATGCGTCCTTCGAAACATTACCAGCCAAACCTCGCTTCTTAACACCCGCCCGGTTAACCCGGAAGCCAGCCGCACCAATTTGTCGGAAGAAACAGCGTTTGACTGACAACCAAAATCGGCCTACGTGCATATTATTTAGACTGATTTAAAAAATGCTCACATGGAAATATATCACCAATAGGATGGAAACCTAGCTACTGACAGTGATTTCCACAGCTTCCTTCCTGTTCACTCACCAGCTTGATGATCTTGATGAGGACCCAGTTGTTGGTGGAGGAGGTCATGAGCTTGAAGAAAAGCGGGGCCAGAGAAAGGTAGTTCTTAGGGTTCCTCCTGGCCAGCTCACAGATGACATTAACAGCCGCTGACTGGACCCCTGCAGGAAAGAGGCATCACACAGATGAGATCAACAACATCCATGCTGAAGGAATCATTAGGACACGAATTAGATAAAATGCATCCAAAATACTTAAAATAGCTTCCCTCCAGTTAAGACAATCTATTCCTTAGTTACTTCATACTTTATGATTCTAGGTGATAAAATGTGTCTGGCCCCAACCAACAGAGTAGGCAGGTAGGTACTAGTCTCTCTCACCAGGGTCAGGGTCTTCCAGTTTCTCCTTCATCCTGGGGAAAGCTGGGCGCAGAGACTCGGGGTACTTCAGGAACACCTTGTACATGATCAGGACTGCCTTCTTCCTGATATAAGGCTTTGTGTGGGACATCTGCAGCGCAGACCGAGAGCGAGGTCAGAGAAGGATGAAACCACAGACAAAAATGTGCTGCAAGAACTCTTGAGATGGAGAATGTAACTCACCAGAGTCATGATGTCATTGGCCAGGTCCCGAGCCAGGTCAGGGGTCACGAAGCAAGAGAGGCCAGTGAGAGCCACGCCGGTGTCGTACTGGTTAGGACTGCTCAGATCCTGAAAGAAAAAAATGGATGTAAAAGAGAGAAAGAGGTAGAGAAAGTGAAAGAGAGGAAGAAAAAAAAAGGACAGGGGAGGACATGCACTACATGACCAAAAGTATGTAACATCTCATTCCAAAATCATGAACATTGATATGGAGTTGTTCCCCCCTTTGCTGCTATAACAGCCTCCACTCTTCTGGGAAGGCTTTCCCCTAGATGTTGGAACATTGCTGCGGGGACTTACTTCCATTCAGCCACAAGAGCATTAGTAAGGTCGGGTACTGATGTTGGGCGATTAGGCCTGGCTCGCAGTCGGTGTTCCAATTCATCCCAAAGGTGTTCGATGGGGTTGAAGTCAGGGCTCTGTGCAGGCCAGTCAAGTTCTTTCACACCGATCTTGACAAACCATTTCTGTATGGACCTCGCTTTGTGCACAGAGGTATTGTCATGCTGAAACATGAAAGGGCTTTCTTGTTACCACAAAGTTAGAAGCACAGAATCGTCTAGAATGTCATTATATGCTGTAGCGTTAAGATTTCCATTCACTGGAACTAAGGGGTCTAGCCCGAACCATGAAAAACAGCCCCAGGCCATTATTCCTCATCCACCAAACTTTACAGTTGGCACTATGCATTGGGGCAGGTAGCGTTCTCCTGCCATCCGCCAAACCCAGATTCGTCCGTCGAACTGCCAGATGATGAAGCGTGATTCATCACTCCAGAGAAAGCGTGTCCACCGCTCCAGAGTCCAATGGCGGTGAGCTTTACACCACTCCAGCCGACGCTTGGCATTACGCATGGTGATCTTAGGCTTGTGTGCGTCTACTCAGCCATGGAAGCCCATTTCATTTCCTGATGAATAGTTCCTGTGCTGACGTTGCTTCCAGAGGCAGTTTGGGAAGTCAGTAGTGAGTGTTGCATATGATTTTTACGCGTTACAGCACTCAGCGTTACAGCACTTAATCCACTCATTTCCAGGAGTGTCCACATACTTTTGCATATATAGTGTAGCCGGTATCAGAGATGGTCTTTAATACATCATAGACAGGTAGGCCAAAGGTGCAAGAGAAAAAAAAGCATCACTGACCTTTCGGATCTGATTGGTTGTCAGCATGATTACATCAGTGCTCTCATGAAAGCACTGGGAGGCGGCCAGGTAACCAATTCTCTGAAAAGAGGAAGCACCATATTTAACCTCAAACGCTCTCAAATATCCCCAAAAAATGTAAATATACTACACATACAGATTATCTTGCCTTGAATGTGAATTTGGAGGAGCTCATGACTTCCACGATGTTGAATGCCGCCCAGCTGACGTCATAGCCCAGCATCTGCAACTGTTAACGCACAAGGGGAGAGATTGAGGGAGTCAGAGCATTGGACATCCACTACATTGTCCCTGTGGATGATGAGAGCTTACAGGCTAAATGCATTCTCAAATAGCTTTTACTGAGTACGGGCAGTATTCAAAGTAGCTGTTATCTAGCAAAAAAGAATGCATAGCAGGCCCAGGATATAGCTGAAGTGTTTTTGGTTGTGCATCTCTGTTGTTGTTGTTCACAGTGAGGGCAGTTTCAGTGAGGGGTGCTGATCTGTGATCTTACGTAGGTGAGCTTGCAGACGGCATTGGACTTGACAGCAATGTTGTCCTGCTTGAGCTCCTGCTTGATCTCATCGATGCAGGTGGAGATGTATTTAGCCTGAGCGGAGAAACAGAAACCAGACAGGACATCAGACTGAATGACAACCTCCACATGATACTCACGGATTACTTTTCACCACTGGTTTACCTCAGTGAACCATCTAAAATACAGGCTAAGGGGAGTTGTCTTACAGCAATTGAAATGTCATTAATTTTACACATATATAAAATAAAAATGTAATAAACCCAAGCTTCTGATCAGATATGTTTTAGGCTTGTGAGGGTTTTCAGTCTATGATTGAATGGGTGTGCCAAGCTTGTAGCGTCACACCCAAGACTCGAGGCTGTAATCACTGCCAAAGGTGCTTCAACAAAGTACTGAGTAAAGGGTCTGAATACTTATGTAAAATGTGAAAGTTCAGTTTTTTCACTTGTAATAAATTAGCAAAAGTCTATAAACCTGTTTTTCTTTTGGCATTATGGGGTATTGTGTATAGATTGAGGGATTTTTTAAAATGTGTTATCCATTTTAGAATAAGTCTGTAACATAACAAAATGTGGAAAAAGGGAAGTGGCCTGAATGCTTTCCAAATGCACTGTACAAGCTCCTGAGTGGCGCAGCGGTCTAAGGCACTGCATCTCAGTGCTAGAGGCGTCACTACAGACCCTAGTTCGATTCCAGGCTGTATCACAACCGGACTTGATTGGGAGTCCCATAGGGCGGTGCACAATTGGCCCAGCGTCGTCCAGGTTAGGGTTTGGCCGTCATTGTAAATAAGAAAGTGTTCCTAACTGACTTGCCAAGTTAAATAAAGGTTAAATAAAAATGTTTTTAAAAAAAAGCTTCCGTAATAAAAGAACACCATGGTTGTAACAACACTTTATACGCATTTACAAACTAACTGTTTTTAATGTGTTTGTTTTGGGTCAACACTAGTAAGTTAACTTATTCAAATTAGACAGTCACAGAGGATTTTCTTCTGAATAACTGGTCAGGGCATAGCACCTTCCATTCAGCTTCAGGCAACATTGATGTAAGGCTTGATCCCACCTGTAGTGACTACTTGTATCCGTCACGCCCATTGCTGCTTATCCATTGTTCACTAGACATATCAATGTAATTAATTCCCCAATCAAATACCTTCATCGATACCACAAAAAAACTAAAACTTTTTACTCAACACAGCACCAGTATCCCAAAGTATTAAGCAAAAACAAGCATAGAAAACAGCATTGGCATTAATAAATAAAATAAAAATACATAAAGCTACTATTATATTATACTTATTTCGGTGACAACCTTGGTTGATTAAAAATATTGGGTTGTTAACACATTTGTTATAAATGAAGTCGCACAAAAATGTGTATATTATCACACGAATTAAACCACACAAAATCTGCTGAAATACTTCTTGTACATATTTGCACAAATTGAGTGTGAGATTATGTTGGCTATGAAACAAAATGGCAGAAATACTTTGAAAACAGCTACTGCAGCATTTATTTTACAATAAATGTGATCATACTTGACTATTTTTATTCACAAATGCCAGTGAAATTTTTGCACGGTGGATCTCTGACCACCCGCCAACGTGGGTGGTGAAATAGACACGCCAATGCCAAAATCTACCCACAATTGGCAGGCCCTGATTCAGATCCAATTGCAATATTTGTAATAGTTGTTCTAGAGCCAAGACCTACATTTTTACGGCACAACAGGTTCTAAAGGAGGTATGGGGAGACAGTGGAGAGACCTTCTCAGACACTATTTTTTATCAGGGGACATGAACAGGCAAATAAAATACCTGCCATACTTGTTAGTGTTCCAGATTTTAGAAGACAATAATATGTGATTTAATGTCAATTGCATTCAGTGTGCCTTCACACCTTCCTACATCTGCTTGCCTTCAAAATGAGGGAGTGACAGAATAGATGGATCTGTGTTATTCCCCTCAGCATATATGCGTAAAGTAAATAGAGTGTCCATGAGAAACCTTGGGCAGGCCAGGAGAGAACACACAATTAATATTTTAGTGAGTTGTCCACTGTTGGCTGGGTAACCACCTTATCTAGGTATGCAGGGTTGGGTTACACAAAGGGGAATGCATTAGGACCCGAATCAAAAGATCATGACTTAGTAGAGTGGTCAAATACAGTCAAAGCTATTATGCTTTGTATGTCTGCCTAAGCAATGGTCAAAATCATGACAGAACATGAACTTTCTTTTCCCATATAACTGCCAGGGCATATTAGCACTCAGTGGCCACCACAACTCTGCTGAAACCAGCAGCAGTGACCAATCAAGGTGTGTATAAAAATAACCCAAGATAGACAACTTGAAATGTTAGAACAGGTAAACTCTAGATATCACACCTAGGCCTAAATCTCATTCCCAAGTCAACATTTCTTAGTAGGCCTGATCATGCTCGCTCTGCTGCTTAAGAGCATTCAGCAATGAAATACTCCCTATGTCCTAGCTACTGACTGGCATCATTTTATTGAATGGTGGCAATATATCCAGCCTAACAGCATAATGGTCTCTGCTAAGTGACATAATTTCTTAAACCTAAGGAATTCATTCTGGAGTAACTTCTTCCTCCAAACCTCATCCTAACAACAGTGCACTCTATTGGACTACAAGGTAAAACGCTGTGGACCCACTCTGTGATGATGCTGATTCTGTAATGAACTAGCCTAATTAGCCAAACACCTTCACTGACATCATTCTGAAAACACTGGAGCAACACCCATGAAGACAGGAGCACTTCTACCTACCATAAAAGCTATCAGTACGTCACAGGGAACTATATACAGTTGAAGTCGGAAGTTTACATACACTTAGGTTGGAGTCATTAAAACTCATTTTTCAACCACTCCACAAATTTCTTGTTAACAAACTATAGTTTTGACAAGTTGGTTAGGACATCTACTTTTTGCATGACACAAGTAATTTTTCCAACAATTGTTTACAGACAGATTATTTCACTTATTATTGTACTTATTTCACTGTACCACAATTCCAGTGGGTCAGAAGTTTACATACACTAAGTTGACTGTGCCTTTAAACAGCTTGGAAAATTCCAGAAAATGATGTCATGGCTTTAGAAGCTTCTGATAGGCTAATTGAGTCATTTGAGTCAATTGGAGGTGTACCTGTGGATGCATTTCAAGACCTACCAACAAACTCAGTGCCTCTTTGCTTGACATCATGGGAAAATATAAAGAAATCACAGGAAAAAAAACTGCTGTAGACCTCCACAAGTCTGGTTCATCCTTGGGAGCAATTTCCAAACGCCTGAAGGTACCATGTTCATCTGTACAAACAATTGTACGCAAGTATAAACACAATGGGACCACTCAGCCGTCATACTGCTCAGAAAGGAGACGCGTTCTGTCTCCTAGAGATGAATGTACTTTGGTGCGAAAAGTGCAAATCAATCCCAGAACAACAGCAAAGGACCTTGTGAAGATGCTGGAGGAAACAGGTACAAAGGTATCTATATCCACAGTAAAATGAGTCCTATATCGACATAACCTGAAAGGCCGCTCAGCAAGGAAGAAGCCACTCCTCCAAAACAGCCATAAAAAAGCCAGACTTGGTTGCAAATGGGTCTTCCAAATGGACAATGACCCCAAGCATACTTCCAAAGTTGTGGCAAAGTGGCTTAAGGACAACAAAGTCAAGGTATTGGAGTGGCCATCACAAAGCCCTAACCTAAACCCACCGAAAAAGTGTGTGCAAGCAAGGAGGCCTACAAACCTGACTCAATTACACCAGCTCTGTCAGGAGGAATAGGCCAAAATGCACCCAATTTATTGTGGGAAGCTTGTGGAAGGCTACCCGAAACATTTGACCCAAGTTAAACAATTTTAAGGCAATGCTACCAAATACTAATGGAGTGTATGTAAACGTCTGACCCACTGGGAATGTGATGAAAGAAACAAAAGCTGAAATAAATAATTCTCTGCTATTATTCTGACATTTCACATTCTTAAAATAAAGTGGTGATCCTAACTGACCTAAGACAGGGAATTTTTACTAGGATTAATTGTCAGTAATTGTGAAAAACTGAGTTTAAATTTAACTGGCTAAGGTGTATGCAAACTTCCGACTTCAACTGTATCAACCATTATTGAGGCTGTGCCGTTAAGGAAATATTTGTGTAAACCTTTTCTTGTATGAATATTCAAGTTTCCCAAACCACATTGAATATCCTCTGACGTTGCTGTTCAGCATAAGTAACTAGTATAGTCTACAACCACCATATTACTAAAGCATGATTATGACATTAGTATTGTAACGACCCTGGGTTTATAAGCGCGGAAATCGACTCTGCCGCTTGAGCATGCTTTTGCGGCACAGTCGATAGCGCGCTGGACTTCGGGCTTGAAGGTCGAGGGTTCGAGACCTGCTCCCTGCCTGTTCATTACATTGGTGTCAGAAGTGATCGGACCTTGCATCCACGACAGTGCGTGTGCTTGGCCGGTGAGCGCGTTCCTGTAAGGCGTTGAGTCGCAAGCTAGCGCGAGGACGCGCTCTTTGAAAGGAGGGAGTAGTGTAACGACCCTGGGTTTATAAGCGCGGAAATCGACTCTGCCGCTTGAGCATGCTTTTGCGGCACAGTCGATAGCGCGCTGGACTTCGGGCTTGAAGGTCGAGGGTTCGAGACCTGCTCCCTGCCTGTTCATTACATTGTATATATATATATATATCTCATCGGGTGATCTGCTGTCTGACTTCTTGAATATCAGTTCACTTTATCTGCATACCTGTACAAACTAAATTAATTAAAGGTGGATAAAGTGTGGTAGCTTAAGGGTAAATTAAATGGGAACGTTTTTCAGTCTAGGCTGTCAGAGGTGTGTGGAAAATGCATCCTTTCGTCCACCTTATGCAACGTTGTCACTGACTGACGCTGTAGAGGCCTACAAAATCAAATCGCCTTCTAGATCTTGTTTGCATGTCTCTTATTTCTATTAATGCAATAGAAGGCCATTATACGCAAAAGTAACTTTTTCACTTACTGCTCGTTAGCATATAAATGAAGAGAATATAGTGCTGAACAAGACGGATGCGTTGTCATTCCACGCATCATCACCAGCTGAGGTGTATACGCTTGGCTAGTTAGTTTCCTAGCCGTCACTTGCTAGCTAGTTAACTAAAGTTTGAATGGTTGTACGGCACATTATCGGGCAAGGTGATCACCTGAAACCAACTGCCACGAGGCGTAACAAGGTAGCGTTTCACCACCAGTAAGAAGCAGACTCGTGCAAGACCGGCCAACTATTATTCGAAGAGGCGATGAAACCTACCGTTATCAAGCTAACGTTAGTTAGCTAGTCATATGACGATTATTATTTAGTAATGACAGTTAACGAGTTGACTAATTGGACAACTAGTTGTTATTAGTGCATTTACAACTCAGTCTTGGTTAACTTGTTATATAACGTTACATATTTTCATTGTAGTTTATCTGCATATGTGGATAGCAGCTAGCTAGGAATAGCATATTACAGCCGGGCAGAAAGCTAACGTTGGCAAGGCCATCAAATAGTATAGTAGGTGATCTGGCTAACGTTAGCTAGCTATTTTGCAATGAGATGTGTTACACGAATGTTTACTTACTGACAGTGTGAAATCAGACATTAAAGAAAACACAGTTAATAGTTTTACCTCATCTTCCTTGTGATTCCTTATGCCACGTACTAAATCTTGAAGGTTTTTATCGAACATCCGATCGATGCTCCCTTTAACAATCTTCAACGCCATGGCTGTTGGCTAACTTTTGTCGCTTCTGTCCTCGGGGACAAAGTAGACGTCTTTTGGGTGCGAACCGGTCCGCAAGACAGTCTCTCATCCACCCGGGTACCGTCTTTCCGCGATTCGTAACTGTTTATTAATCCCGGCCAGAGAAGGCGAGGCCAGATGGGGCGTCCTGTACTCCGCTGACAAAATGGCGTCTAAAGTCAGCTGACTGGTTGAATTCATGTGGAATTCTCATTATGGAAATCAATTATCAACTAGTACGCAATTTAATGTGAATGGATGATAATTATTTTCCAGTCATATTCTCTATGCAAAATGCAATTATTCACCAAGTCTGTCAGTGTGTCAATGTCCAATTTTTGCACAGTATGTAGCCTTTGACCTACCTGACTTTTTTTTCCCACAGCCAACTCAATGAGCATTATGCATGACAGCACAAACACATGTAAAAACATGACAATTAATTTGTTATATAACTTGCATAAATATATATTAGGTCATAAAAACAAACTATTTCACACCGCTGACCAGTCTAAAAATGCACTGGCGAGCATAGACCCATATACAGTGCATTCAGAAAGTATTCAGACCCCTTGACTTTTTCCAAATTTTGTTACTTTACAGCCTTGTTCTAAAATGGATAACATCGTTTCCCCCCCTCATAAATCTACACACAATAACAAAAACAAGTTTAGATTTTTTTGCAAATTTATATACACACACATATATATAAACTGAAAACATTTACATGAGTATTCAGACCCTTTATTCAGTACTTTGTTGAAGCACCTTTGGCAGTGATTACAGCCTCAAGTCTTCTTGGGTATGACGCTACAAGCTTGGCACACCTGTATTTGGGGAGTTTCTCCCATTCTTCTCTGCAGATCCTCAAGATCTGTCAGGCTGGATGGGGAGTGTCGCTGCACAGCTATTTTCAGGCCTCTCCAGAGATGTTCAACTGAGTTCAAATCCGGGTTCTGGCTGGGCCACTCAAGGACATTGAGAATTGTACCGAAGCCACTTCTGCATTGTTTTGGCTGTGTGCTTAGGGCTGTTGCCCTGTTGGAAGGTGAACCTTCGCCCAGTCTGAGGTCCTGAGCAGGTTTTCATCTCGATCTCTCTGTACTTTTCTCCATTCATCTTTCCCTCGATCCTGACTAGTGTCTCATTCTCTGCCGCTGAAAAGCATCCCACAGCATGATGCTGCCATCACCATGCTTTAACGTAGGGATGGTGCCAGGTTTCCTCCAGACGTGACACTTGGCATTCAGGCCAAAGAGTTCAATCTTGGTTTCATCAAACCAGAGAATCTGTTTCTCATGGTTTGAGAGTCCTTTAGGTGCCTTTTGGAAAACTCCAAGTGGGCCGGCATGTGCCTTTTACTGAAGAGTGGCTTCCGTCTGGCCACTCCACCATAAAGGCTTGATTGGTGGAGTGCTGCAGAGATGGTTGTCCTTCTGGAAGGTTCTCATCTCCACAGGGGAACTCTACAGCTCTGTCAGTGTGACCATCGGGTTTTTGGTTTACTCCATGACCAATGCCCTTCTCCGATTGCTCAGTTTGGCTGTGCGGACAGCTTGAGGAAGAGTCTTGGTGGTTCCAAACTTCTTCCATTTAAGAATAATGGAAGCCACTGTGTTCTTGGGGACCTTCAATGCTGCAGACATTTTTTGGTACTCTTCCCCAGATCTGTTCCTCGAAACAATCCTGCCTCGACGCTCTATGGACAATTCCTTTGACCTCATGGCTTGGTTTTCGCTCTGACATGAACTGTCAACTGTGGGATCTTCTATAGACAGGTGTTTACCTTTCCAAATCATGTCCAATCAATTGAATTTACCAAAGGTGGACTCCAATCACGTTGTAGAAACATCTCAAGGATGACCAATCGAAACAGGATGCACCTGAGCTCAATTTGAATTTCATAGCTAAGGGTCTGAATACCTAGGTAAATAAGGTTATTTTATTTCTAAAAATCAGTTTCCGCTTTGCTATTATGGGGTAGTGTGTGTAGATTGAAAATATTTAATCAATTTTAGAGTAAGGCTGTAATGTAACAAAATGGGAAAAATGGGAAGGCGTCTGAATACTTTCCGAATGCACTCTTATTCACTGCAATTCCTCATCCCAAGCCTGGTTACAAGGGTTGTAATGTGTAGTTATTACACCAGTCACACCCCAACAAAACTGGATTTTTATTATGGGAATATGGGACTTCCATGAAGTACCATGTGATGACATGCTGCCTTTGATAACAGAAGTGTTCAGATTAGGACCACCATGCTTAGATTTTTATTCAACGATACAAATGATTTTACCAATTTACATAGCACTAAAAACACTTCCAAAGTATGTATGACAAGCAAATGCCAAATGGGCTCCAGCTACATGGGATATGGACAACTTGTGATTAAGATGATATTGTTCACTCTGTACACAATGTATATTATCCCATTCAATAGGCAAGTTATTGAAAGCAGATGGAGAAGACACGATGACAGGGCAAATAAATCAAAAGTTGTTGCAATATCAGAAAACATACTTGTTATAAAAAAGTAGGTGGACCTTAGTTGGAAAACATGTGATTATGTTCAATGGCTTTAGATTTTCATGGTGAGACTGAATTAATAAGAAATGACCAGATAAAAAGAAAAATATTCATAACCAACGGTCAAGACACCCATACTTGTCCAACACACATTAGCCTTTTCTAGGTTCTCTATCAGCTCCAATATTTTTCTCAAAGCCAACAGAAGCCTTGAATCACGTGACATGCAATTACTGCAGAACATTCATCACAAGGCTCCTCTTTTCCCCCTAAATTTCCTGTTAGAAGTGCTAAAAATGGAATCTCTCAATATACATACAATATGAAAGACCAAAGTTAGAGTTCACGTGGGAGAATAATAAAGCAAAGTAGCTTTGTGGGGGGGAAGAGATTGGGGACAGGCCAAGGTGTCGTATAAAAGGAAAAATACAATTGTGAACAACAAAGTGGTCAGCACAGCGCCATGTGTCCAGGACGAGACTAATGAGCTGTTAGCTGTGTTAAACAATTGCGCTCCATTTTCTTCAGCTCTCTATTGCTGGCGGTTCAGTCTCTGCAGAGAGAGCGTGGTGCGTTTCATCATCAGTGTGCGTCTGCTGCTCAGCAGGACTATCAGGACTGGGCCTACCATGGAGAAGAGACAAGACTTCAGAACAAGAGCTACATATCTTTGTGATGGTGGCATGGTACCAATTAGCAGAGCAATATTACTATGGACAAGACCAAGATGTGACAGGAGAATATTATTTACCTGTTAGGGCTTGAAGCCATACGCTCATCATTCTCTTCCTGGACCGGTGATTTTGGGGTATCCTCTAACTCAGTACATTCCTTTTTCTGGACTTCTGATTCCCCATTCACAGGGATCACATCTGATAGCAAGTAATGCAAAATCAATATACTGGCTACAAATGATGGACCTTTCATTTCATTGTTAGCTACACACAGCAAAAGTCTGAATTAATATCATTTTTAAGAGGTGTAATATCCTGAGGAGGAAAATTAAGGAGAATGTGAGAACAGTAAAGAAGAAGTCCATCAGTTGTGATCGTAAAAGTATGGGCTGAGAGAATTACCAGAATGTTGTGTCTCTTTCCCATCCTCTTCCTGCTCTTTTCCCTCAGCTTTGTGTTTACTTGGCATTTCAGACTTGACCACAAACTGACCCTTTAACTTATTGTAGACCTGGCTGGCCTTTTCCATAACGGCACTGCTTGCCTTGTATCGACGGATCTACAGTAAGACAAACATCAATCAGAACAACAGCGTGGTTCACAAGGGCCAGAAAAACAAGAGAGATAATGAAATGTACACAGCGGCTCTATAAAGTTCACTTTCATTAAGGGGTTCAGACGGAAAGGCACCTTTTTAAGTGTGGCGATAACATCAGAGTTCTTCTGCAGGATGTGGCTGGTGACCGGCACAGCCTCGAGCTCTGCCAGGGCCAGTAGACAGCGCTCTATGTCCTGCAGAGCAGACATAACATGATAGAATACCACAATGTGCAAGTAACCCTTAATTGGTAAACAAAACAATTATATACCTCATGCCACTTGTCATGCTGCTTGTAAAATCCCAACTATGTGATAATAACTTTTCTGTTGGCAATGAATGGAGCCCCTTATGTTTACTCACTGGGTTGTCCACTTTCAGCGCAAACTTGATGTCCGTGTGCAGCTTCTGCAGCTTTTCGTCTGGAGTTGGCTCTGTGTGCAGACACAAAAAGACAAGGAGTAAGGACATGAAAAGTTGATATTATCTGGCTCTGGCACTGTATCGGACCAACCGTTTGTCACAATATGAGACTATGCTAATGAGTTTCCCATATGCATGCTTTCCAAATGGACACCGTAAATTGGGAGTAACATTGAGCTTTGACCTTTTTTCTTCTCTACTTTCCTCTCGGGAGGTCTCTCGGGTTTGCGTTTGGGCTTGTCAGGCTTGGACCTGAGGGAGAGAGCTCAGTGATCTGTGTGCATTTATATTTAATGAAGATATCTAATGTGATCTGTACTCTAATCTTTTGTCTGGTTCAGCCATGTGCATTTACCTCCCTCTGGGCCTCTCTTCTGACCGCTGGGCTCGCTTTTCCTTCACTTCTTTCTCCTTTTTGCCTTTACCATGATCCCTCTCTTTCTTTGTTCTCCCTTTCTTCTGGTTGTCTGAACGCTTTGCAGATTTTTTCACCTGATTATGGTTAAATACAATGTTCAACAAATCTATTCTAGATAATACAAAAACAAACAAATGTCCACTCTTTAAACAGTCTTCCATGCTAGTTACCTCAGGTCCAGAGTCAGAGTCGGAGGGGGCGGGGATGGGTGGCGGTGGGGGTTTCTTGGACTTCTTCAGTGGGTGATCATCTACACCCTCATCTGAGCTGTTTTCACCACTGCTCTTTCCCTTCTCCTTGTCCTTCTTTCTCTGCTCATCTTCTTCCTTCTCCCTCTCCCGATACTTGAGGATCTCCTCTGCCTGCTCCTTCTTCCGCCGTTCCTCCAGCTCTTTCCGACGCTCCTCATCTCTCTTTTTCCAGTCACTGACGCGGTCAGGCTCACTGTCGCTATAGTACACAGTATAGGATATCATTCATAATGTACTAATTTATTGATACAAGTCATTTATAAATGTATTAACATAGCACACAACCAATGTGGAACAGACTAGAGCCATGCTAACCTGTCGCTGTCAGAGGAAGACGCTGGTGCTCTAGCCTGGGCAGCTTTGGGTTTCCGTCCACCCCGAGGCTTTGGCAGAGGCTTCTCTGATTGGGACAAATGGCAAAGAGGGTTATGCAGTGACAAATACAGTTATCATACACTGTGTAATACCAGACATTACAGCTCTCACCTTTCTTGCGCGCTTGAGGGGCCTTCCGTGGAGGTGGTTGTGGCTCTGAGTCAGAGTCGGATTTGGAGCCAGACTGAGATTCGGATCCAGACAGAGCAGGCCGTGGCTTCTCATCTTCTGAGTCACTGCCCCCTTTCTTCTTGTCCGACTGAGACCCAGAGTCAGAGTCTGAGTCAGACACCACCTTCTACACCAGCCCATAGAGAGAAACAGAGAGAGATAAAACACAATGAGAGAGCCAGCAGTCACTGTGAAACCACAAACAGTGCTTTATCTACTCAGCTCCAAGGGCTGTTTGACACCTGAAGGGCGTCCCTTTCCTCACCTTCTTCCCTTTGCCACCTCCAGCCTTCTTCCCACTGCCACGGCCTGCTGCCGCCTTCTTCTCTGGGGTGAAGTCCTACAGGGGCAAACAAACAAGACCCCATCAATTAATATTCTCATGCTAGTGTACAACGTGTGCTTGTGTCAACTGACCTGGTCACTGTTCTTTCCAGAGTCTGAGTCAGAAGGGGAAGGGTCTGGCTCAGAGGGTGAGCCACTCTCCTCGCCATCCCTGTCACTGGACGAACCCCGGGCCTTCTTCACAGGGGGGCGCTGAATGAGAGATAGAACAGAGATGTTATATTATAACAGAGGCACATCTAAGCAACCACAGTTTTGTTCGGAGGGCATTAAAATCCTGAAACACTAAAATTATAATTTCGCAATCACCTTGGCAGCTTGGGCCTTCCTCTTGACCCCTCCTCCACCACTGCCGCCACCACCTCCTCGATCCTCACTTCCTGAGTCAGAATCTACCTCACTTCCTGAATCTGCCTTACTGGGCACCACTGCTTCCTTGTCATCCTCTGCATCACTTCCTGCTGCATCGTCATTAGCGTCACTGCCAGACGAGCTGGCAGGCTATGGTGTGAATGGAGAGATGAATCAAATCAATGTTTATCCCATGTATAGGATACAGCATGTGTAAACAGGACAGTGAAAAGCTTAATTGCAAGCCCTCCTCATCAATGCAGAAATACTAAGTCATATAAAAGAAATAAACCATTATGAATAAGATTCAAACACACACACACGGTTGGTACCAGTACTGACATCAATGTCAGGAGTACTGGTGACAGTTGAGGAAAAGCTATATAAATGAGGTAAAGAATAAAAAATGTATATGTGTAAACAGGTTAAAGGGACTGAGCAGAAAAGATAAAAAGAATAGTAGCAGTGAGTATGGTGACTGTATGTGTGGTTGTGTGTAGTTTGCAAGTGTCAGTCAGGGATGCAAACTGGTGTGGGCCCAAAAGGGTGACAAATGGTGTTTGCACAGAAACGCGCAAAAAAAATCAATGCGAAGTGCAAGAACGTTTGCTTATCTTCAGAGAATAACAAGTACATGATACACATTTGAAAATAGTGTCCTGGGGTAGAGTTAGGCTCTTTTGTCTGGGTTTAAGGTTTATCATGACATGTAATGATAATCTTAGTCTCCCCAGACAGGAATACATCAGTCTTCAATGCACCCGACCTGACAAGTTGTTCTATAGAGGTGCATAAAGAAAAGTAAAACACAAATCCTGTCTCACATCTAATACATTGCAAGGTGCTTTCAGTGTTAAAATACAATAACTTATATACATAAACACAATTACACAGGGCTCTAATCTGACATTGTTTACAAGGAGTACTTGAGCGCAATGAAAGTATTTGAAGAAGAGTATTTTAATAAGAAATTACTAAAGGTTACTGAATAAAAAGGTTTTTGGAATGTTCTAAGCCCAATAAGGCACAGTGGCAAGAAAAAGTATGAACCCGTTGGAATTACCTGGATTTCTACATAAATTGGTCATAAAATGTTCTGATCATCTCAGTCACAACAAGACACAGTCTGCTTAACCTAATAACAAACTATTATAAATGTTCATGACTTTATTGAATCCAGTGTAAACATTCACAGTGCAGGGTAGAAAAACTGAACCTTTGCATTTAATAACTGGTTGGCAGCAATAACCTCAACTAAACATTTTCGGTAGTTACGGATCAGACCTGCACAACGGTCAGAAGGAATTTTGGACCATTCCTCTTTACAAAACTGTTTCAGTTCAGCAATATTCTTAGGATGTCTGGTGTGAACTGCTCTCGAGGTCAGGCCACAGCATCTCAAATCGGGTTGAGGTCAGGACTCTGACTGGGCCACTCCAGTAGGTGTATTTTCTTCTGTTGAAGCCATTCGGTTGTTGATTTACTTCTGTGTTTTGGGTAATTGTCCTGTTGCATCACCCAACTTCTGTTGAGCTTCAATTGGCAGACAGATCGCCTAACATTCTCCTGCAAAATGTCTTGATAAACATGAGAATTCATTTTTCTGTCAATGATCGCAAGCTGTCCAGGCCTAAACCATGATGCTCCCTCCACCATACTTTACAGTTGGGATGAGGTTTTAATATTGGTGTGCTGTACCTTTTTCTCACCACACATAGTGTTGTGTGTTCCCTCCAAACAACTCAACTGTAGTTTAATCTGTCCACAGAATATTTGGACAGTAGCGCTGTGGAACATCCAGGTGCACTTTTGCGAACTTCAGACATGCAATGTTTTTTTGGACAGCAGTGGCTTCTTCCGTGATGTCCTCCCATAAACACCATTCTTGTTTAGTGTTTTACGTATCGTGGACTCGTCAACAGAGATGTTAGCATGTTCCAGAGATTTATGTAAGTCTTTAGCTGACACTCTAGGATTCTTCTTAACCTCATTGAGCATTCTGCACTGTGCTCTTGCAGTCATCTTTGCAGGACGGCCACTCCTAGGGAGAGTAGCAACAGTGCTGAACTTTCTCCATATATAGACAATTTGTCTTACCGTGGACTGATGAACATGAAGGCTTTTAGAGATACTTTTGTAACCCTTTCCAGCTTTGTGCAAGTCAACAAATCTTAATCTTAGGTCTTCTAAGATCTCTTTTGTTCGAGGCATGGTTCACATCAGACAATGCTTCTTGTGAATTGCAAACTCACATTTTGAAAGTGTTTTTTATATTGCAGGGCAGCTCTAAACAACATCTCCATTCTCATCTCATTGATTGGACTCCAAGTTTGCCGACTCCTGACTCCAATTAGCTTTCACATACTTTTTCCAACCTACACTGAATGTTTAAATGACTTATTCAATATAGACAAGAAAAATACAATAATTTGTGTTATTAGTTTAAGCACACTGTCTATTGTTGTGACTGTGAAGATCAGATCACATTTTTTGACCAATTCTTGTAGAAATCCAGGTTATTCCAAAGGGTTTACATACTTTCTTGCAACTGTACACTCAAATAGGAGTCAGTTAAGTGAGACAAAAATGTTCAGCTGCCACTTTAAGGGCGGGAGGTTCTCATGGTAACAGTGGAGAATCTCAGACATCTCGCAGTTGCATCAATTGCAAACTGACATTGAAAAATAACCTAGTCTGTGAACGAAAGGATGTAAATAGGCAAGAAAGCCTCCAGTATTTATGCTGCAGTAGTTTGTGTGTCGGGGGCTAGGGTCAATCTGTTATATCTGGAGAATTTCTCCTGTCTTATTCGGTGTCCTATGTGAATTTAAGTATGCTCTCTCTAATTCTCTCTTTTTTCTTTCTCTCTCAGAGGACCTGAGCCCTCCTTGGGACCCTCGGACTCCTTGCTGTCCCCAGTCCACCTGACCGTACTGCTGCTCCCGTTTCAACTGTTTTGCCTGCGGCTATGGAACCCTGACCTGTTCACCGGACGTGCTACCTGACCCAGACCTGCTGTTTTCAACTCTCTAGAGACAGCAGGAGCGGTAGAGATACTCTGAATGATCGGCTATGAAAAGCCAACTGGTGCTGACCTGTTGCACCCTCGACAACCACTGTGATTATTATTATTTGACCCTGCTGGTCATCTATGAACATCTTGGCCATGTTCTGTTATAATCTCCACCCGCCACAGCCAGAAGAGGACTAGCCACCCCTCACAGCCTGGTTCCGCTCTTAGTTTCTTCCTAGGTTCTGGCCTTTCTAGGGAGTTTTTCCGTGCTTCTACACCTGCATTGCTTGCTGTTTGGGGTTTTAGGCTGGGTTTCTGTACAGCACTTTGTGACATTGGCTGATGTAAGAAGGTCTTTATAAATAAATTTGATATGAAACAAGGTCAAAGTCACACTTTAGTAGACTTTCTGGTAAATCCGGTCAACTTCTATGCCTGTATTCTTCTAAAATGTTTATCTATGAGAAACAACCTTTAGATCCACACGATTCACGTGGATGGCCTATTTTGAGAACCAAATGGCGAATATCGCCGAAAAGCGATGAGTCTGCTACCCTGGTCAGTGTATGTGTGTATAGTCAGTTCAGATATTCCATGGGTGATTAGTTGTTCATCAGTCGTATTGCTTGGAGGACGAAGCTGTCTCAGACCCTGTTGGTCTGAGACCTAATGCTCCGTTACCGCTTATAAGTGATTGTTGAAGAACATGTGATACAGAGTGCTGACCGAGCAGATAATTCCACCAACAGGGAGCTGCATGGTACTGTAACTTGGCCAATCTATCACATCCTAAACTGAGACCTGAGGCACTTTTTAGGGGAATGAGTCACTGATCTAAATGGATCTCAGTGCACAGCAAGAGAGAAACCAGGGGTAACAGCACTCAGTTGTAGCTGGTCAGTATTAGAGAAACGGTATTGAGTTGGACTTCTGATAAGATGTACTTACTGCAGGAGCACTGTAGGAGGCGTGAGGGTTGTTCTGGATTTCCCACAAGCCCTCGTTGAAGCCCTTTCTTTTATTAGGTTTTCCAAAGCGCTCACTGTGCTTCTCATAGGCAAAAAGGTCCTTTGGTGCAAGGAATGCTCTGAGGAAGAGAGAGCATGATTTGATAACATTACTTTATATTGCGATAGTAATTACGAGACTATAATTCTGAGTCACTAAATTAAAAAGCCAATACCTGGCGCAGACAAACTCCATGCTTACCGGGTAGATGACACAGAGTTTCTAGATTGACCCTAGCCCCCGCATGATGTGAAAGCCATGAACTGGCAACAAACTACAGTACTGACAGTTATTTTGCCACCTAGTGGTGGTTTAAGAATAGTCCATCTGCCATCGTGCAAAACTACTGCTGTACGACCAAAACACTAAACTTCACACACACACACACACACACACACACAAATTGACCTAGATCACTTAAGACATAAACCAGTAATGAAAAACTCATGAATGGGTTTCAAAAGTTTAAAATAAGTTAAAGAAAATATAGTGCATCAACAAACATGGAGGACACATCACAGAAATATGAGTGTCGATACTTCAAGTAAACATACAACACATTAGGTAGCTGGGGACAACAGGATAAACAGAACCAGCTGGAAAAGAAATACAAATCAAAATTTATTTTTTGCATCAATCTCTCTCTCTATATATAACTGATCTAATAAAGGACAATGGTGAATGTAGTATACCACAGTTTCAAGTCCATCCTGAGATTCCCATCCTGCTATTCTAAATCAAACAGACACAGCACTTACGTTTCATGGGTCCCAAAGAAGAAGATAGGGATTTTATTGGGAGGGGGTTTCACTGCCCCATCTGCAACATCCTCAATCTAGAAGAACGAGAACCACACAACAAAAACAAAAGTGTGAGAGACATCCAAACTAGGTACAGGAGAGAATATATATTCACTGCTCTATGTAGTCTGATCCTCAAGTCAAGTTGGGAAAATTAGGAAAAGAAGGTTGGAAATAAGTAGACAATATTGTGGCCTTGTCTGAACCCTTCACTCCAGACAGACACCTTGATTGGTACAATCTGTTGAATTTTCAAATAACAGTCAAAAATCCTGGGAAGAGGTGAACACATCAAAGTCATTTCCAGAAAACCAAATATTTGTGTTTACTGTACCAAAAATCACCTGATTAGTTAACAACTATAGCTAGGATTTTATTTTACAGGGCAGCGAGTCTGCAAATCAAACATTTCATCTTCAATCAACGCACACCAAAAAGCACAGTACAGCTAGCTACTTAGCACTGCCTGGTTGGACAAAATACATGTACACAACACAAACATGAACGCCATTCTCAAAGTAGCCTGGTTATACTTTGCATAAAAACGATCCAGCAACAAACATTTTGCAAACAGAATGGTAGGACAACAAAGCAATTCTATATTTCCAAGCACGAGGCAAGGCTAGCTGGCTATAATATTAGCTATGTCAGTCATTGCCAAGGATGCACAGCAAAACTCCAGCGTCCCCTCCGCCCACCCGCTTCTCTCTGGCTGCTGCTAGTTTACCCTGGCTGGCCAGTGGGGGTACCCCTTCATTTTGGCGAAGACCAGGTCTCCGGGTTGAAAATTGTGCGGCATTGTTCTGCCCCTCTGTGCAGCCTTTTCTTTCTTCTTTAGCTAACACTGGAGGTCTTTGTGCGTTGCTTCTTGGCCGTTTTCAAGCCGACAAAACCTGCAAAACGATAAAGTTAGCTAGATAGCAAGCTAGCTTCTCAATAACGCGAGATGAGGCGGTTAGCTTCACAAGAATAGCTTCCGCTAACCGTGATTATCAGAGCGGAAATCCCTCCTACTAGCCACTATAATTGGTTAAATTTTTTGTCAATCCATTCTTCAAACCAATCATATTCTACTATATGTACACTATAAATTCGATATCGTTTTCCTAAGTTGACTGGCTACTAATTAGGAAATGCATACTAACATCAATACAAAATGTTTAGAATAGAAACCAAACATTTCTTTAGCGTGTCTTTACCAACAGATTGACAAAAATATAAAAATTAACAATCGTCCGCAGTCATACAGCGAATATATGCCACCCCTAAGCGCACAGAGCTGGATGATATTTTGTATTTATTTATTTAACCTTTATTTAAAAACGACGCTGGTCCAATTGTGCGCCACCCTATGGGACTCCCAATCACGGCCAGTTGTGATACAGCCTGGAATCAAACCAGGGTCTGTAGTGACACCGCCAGCACTGAGATGCAGTGCCTTAGACTGCCTCGCCACTCCGGAGCCCAATATTGCCAAAATCTATATTATGATAAACTTAACAATAAGCACCACAGATTTTTTATTTATTTACTACTAGTTTGATTGTTGTAGCCATAAGTTTTACCATTAACAATAACCCATATTAGCAAACCCATTTCATTTAACCCATTTAATTGGCTCCCGATTGGCGCAGCGGTCTAAGACACTGCATCTCAGTGCTAGAGGCGTCACTACAGACCCTGGTTCAATCCTGGGCTGTATCACAAGCGGTATGATCGGGAGTCCCATAGGGCGGCACACAATTGTCCCAGTGTCGTTAGGGTAGGGTAGGGTCTGGCCAGGGTAGGACGTCATTATAAAATAAGAATTTGTTCTTAACTTAATTTTTTTATTTCACCTTTATTTAACCAGGTAGGCCAGTTGAGAACAAGTTCTCATTTACAACTGCGATCTGGCCAAGATAAAGCAAAGCAGTGCAACACAAACAACAACACAGAGTTACACATGGAATAAACAAACATACAGTCAATAATACAATAGAAAAATCTATATAGTGTGTGCAAATGAGGAAGGATAAGGGAGGGAAGGCAAAAAATAGGCCATAGTGGTGAAATAATTACAATATAGCAATTAAACACTGGAGTGACAGATGTGCAGAAGATGAATGTTCAAGTAGAGATACTGGGGTGCAAAGGAGCAAAATAAATAAATAAATACAGTATGGGGATGAGGTAGTTGGATGGGCTATTTACAGATGGGCTATGTACAGGTGCAGTGATCTGTGAGCTGCTCTGACAGCTGGTGCTTAAAGCTAATGAGGGAGATATGAGTCTCCAGCTTCAGTGATTTTTGCAGTTTGTTCCAGTCATTGGCAGCAGAGAACTGTAAGGAAAGGTGGCCCACGGAGGAATTGGCTTTGGGGTGACCAGTGAGTGCACGGGTTGGTGCTGCTATGTTGACCAGTTAACTGACTTGCCTAGTCAAATAAAGGTTACAAAAATGTACTTACAATTGAGAACAAATTCTTATTTACAATGACGGCCTACCCCGGCCAAACCCTATGGGACTCCCGATCACCCCGGTTGTGATACAGCTCGGGATCGAACCAGAGATACAGTGCCTTAGACCACGTCGCCACTTGGGATATCGTAATGAACGATATCAGAAATGCTCACGATAGGTGTTCGGCCTCCAAATTATCGGTTTATTTTTCCAGTTCTAACACACGTTTAATTGAATGTTACACTGGTATTGGTGACCATTTAAAAATGTCTACCTCCATTTCATATAGGTTTAAAATAATAATCTAAAATGTTTACAAAATACGTTTTAATTTGTGCTAAGCCAGCTCTTAATACAAGTTAATTTATTTTATGATACTTATTATTGTCAATTATTAATTTCAGGATTAATGTATTTCATTGGAACACAGCATCCTGATTGTACATCCTCCAGACCACAAGAGGCTGATGTACACAATTTACCATTAATAAATGACACACCCGTTTCCGGTCCACTTCCGCCCTTGCATTTTGATGGCAACAATTTACTAAGCTTTCTCACCTCAGCGCACCTATTGACCTGTGCTGTATTCCCAGGCTATTTTACTGTGATAAACAGTAAACAATGAAGAAATTTTTCGAGGATATGAAGAAAGATTTAAAATTCAAGTCAGCTGGGCCAGGAAAGAAACTCACAGAAGACGCTAGGTAAACAAACTTTGCGAGCTAACGATAGCTGCTATGCTGTTGTCAGTTCTTAGTTAATATAATTGACAGTTATATGGTATGTCTAATTCGTAGAGTTGCGTTCACCGGGCCTTGACCTCACCCGTGACTTGGATGGGCTCCGTTGTTTACTTTTCTAATGTTCAGGACAGGGTGAACCTAGTTCTCAAACTCCAGTCGGCATTCTGCCTTCTCCCTAGTTTTCCCGAAAGTTTCAACGTTTAGAATGGTCAATAATCTCTTGCGATAAGGCTTTCGAAACATATGACCCTAATCTTTCGTCACCGACAAATAATCTTTCATATATATATATATATATATATATATATATATATATATATATATATATATATATATATTCTTACTGTAGGAGTTTTACTCATCCATACAGCTATGGGTGCCTCCATTCAAAGAAACTACACTTCCCGAGTTAAGCTTACACACAGGTGTCGGAGCACGCTAATTAGCACAGGTGGTAGCCTCTGGTCTTCCTTCGGTTTTCCGTTAACAAGCGATGTAACATGGAGATATGGCCGTGTGGGATCACTAACCCTATCAAATGTTTATCAATTTAACCCAGCGATTCCCAAACTCAGTGCACGTTTTGGTTTTTGCCCTAACACTACAAAGCTGATTCAAGTAATCAAAGCTTCATGATTAGTTGATTACTTGAATCAGCTGTGTAGTGTTTGGGCAAAAACCAAAACGTGCAGCGAGTTGGGAAACCCAGATTTGAACTTTTTCTTAAGTTATTTCTTGCTTATATGAAAAATAAAGTCTTATGTTTACAAAACTGTACTGCAAGCGACAGGTGTTAACGTTCAGACTGAGCAAAGGGGCCCATATAGAAGACATCTTCGTCCAATGACTCTTTTTGTCTAATGTAATAGAACAGAGTCATGATCAAAGACTAGGGTGCAACCCCTTGTGAGTGTAGATAGCTATAAAACTTTATACATCACATCTTGCAGCCAAATGTTGAATGTGTCCTATGCAGCTCCAAGCCCCAAGTGGTGCAGAGCAGTGGCCCTGCCAAGCCCTGTTATGCTGCTCCTACTGAAGGAGCTCAGAAGGCAGGGGCTGCAGCCTTGGCCAGGATCGAGGGGCAGCCACGCCCCCGGGTACAAAACTCACAGGATGTCATCCGGCTCCAGGGTGAGCTAGATACCTACACTACCGGTCAAAAGTTTTAAAACACCTACTCATTCAAGGGTTTTTCTTTATTTTTAATATTTTCTACAGTGTAGAATAATAGTGAAGACATCAAAACTATGAATAACACATATGGAATAATGTAGTAACCAAAAAAGTGATACACAAATGAAAATATATTTGAGATTCTTCAAAGCAGCCACCCTTTGCCTTGACAGTTTTGCACACACTTGGCATTCTCTCAACCAGCTTCACCTGGAATGCTTTTCCAACATTCTTGAAGGAGTTTCCACATATGCTGAGCACTTGTTGGCTACTTTTCTGTCACTCCGCGGTCCAACTTATCCCAGGTCGGGGGATTGTGGCGGTCAGGTCATCTGATTCAGCACTCCATCACTCCTTCGTGAAATAGCCCTTACATAGCCGGGAGGGGTCATTGTCCTGTTGAAAAACAAATTATAGTCCCACTAAGCCCAAACCAGATGGGATGGCGTATTGCTGCAGAATGCTGTGGTAGCCATGCTGTTAGTGTGCCTTGAATTCTAAATCACAGACGATGTCACCAGCAAAGCACCCCCACACCATCACACCTCCTCCATGCTTTACGGTGGGAAATACACAAGCGGAGATCATCCATTCACCTACACCGCGTCTCACAAAGTCATGGCAGTTGGAACCAAAAATCAAAAATTTGGACTCCAAACCAAAGGACCAATTTCCACCGGTCTAAAATCCATTGCTCATGTTTCTTGGCCCGAGCAAGTCTCTTCTTATTATTTTTTTTATTCCACTGTTATTTAACCAGGTAGGCCAGTTGAGAACAAGTTCTCATTTACAACTGCGACCTGGCCAAGATAAAGCAAAGCAGTGTGACACAAACAACGCAGTTACACATGGAATAAACAAAAGTACAGTCAATAACACAATAGAAAATCTATATACAGTGTGTGCAAATTAAGTAAGATTAGGGAGGTAAGGCAATAAATAGGCCATAGTGGTGAAATAATTACAATATAGCAATTAAACGCTGGAGTGATAGATGTGCAGAAGATGAATGTGCAAGTAGAGATACTGGGGTGCAAAGGAGCAAAAAAACTATATGGGGATGGGTGGGCTATTTACAGATGGGTGGGCTATTTACAGATGGGCTATGTACAGGTGCAATAATCTGTAAGCTGCTCTGACAGCTGATGCTTAAAGTGAGTGAGGAAGATATGAGTCTCCAGCTTCAGTGATTTTTGCAGTTCGTTCCAGTCATTGGCAGCAGAGAACTGTATGGAAAGGAGGCCCACGGAGGAGTTGGCTTTGGGGGTGATCAGTGAAATATACCTGCTGGAGCGCGTGCTGCTATGGTGACCAGTGAGCTGAGATAAGGCGGGGCTTTACATAGCAAAGACTTATAGATGACCTGGAGCCAGTGGGTTTGGCGACGAATATGAAGCGAGGGCCAGCCAACGAGAGCATACAGGTCGCAGTGGTGGGTAGCATATGGGGCTTTGTTGACAAAACGGACGGCACTGTGATAGACTGCATTCAAATTGCTGAGTAGGGTGTTGGAAGGTATTTTGTAAATTACATCGTCAAGGATCGGTAGGATAGTCAGTTTTACAAGGGTATGTTTGGCAGCATGAGTGAAGGATGCTTTGTTACGAAATAGGAAGCCGATTCTAGATTTAATTTTGAATTGGAGATGCTTAATGTGAGTCTGGAAGGAGCGTTTACAGTCTAACCAGACACCTAGGTATTTGTAGTTGTCCACATATTTTAAGTCAGTACTGTCCAGAGTAGTGATGCTAGAAGGGCGGGCAGGTGTGGGCAGCGATCGGCAGATGAGCATGCATTTACTTTTACTTGCATTTAAGAGCAGTTGGAGGCCACGGAAGGAGAGTTGTTTGGCATTGAAGCTTGTCTGGAGGTTTGTTAACACAGTGTCCAAAGAAGGGCCAGAAGTATACAGAATGGTGTCGTCTGCGTAGAGGTGGATCAGAGAATCACTAGCAGCATGAGCGACATCATTGATGTATACAGAGAAGAGTCGGCCTGAGAATTGAACCCTGTGGCACCCCATAGAGACTGCCAGAGGTCCGGACAACAGGCCTTCCGATTTAACACACTGAACTCTATCAGAGAAGTAGTTGGTGAACCAGGCGAGGCAGTCATTTGAGAAACCAAGGTTGTTGAGTCTGCCGATAAGAATGCAGTGATTGACAGAGTCGAAAGCCTTGGCCAGGTCGATGAATACAGCTGCACAGTATTGTCTTTTGTTGATGGTGGTTATTATATTGTTTAAGACCTTGAGCGTGGCTGAGGTGCACCCATGACCAGCTCGGAAGCCAGATTGCATAGCGGACAAGGTACGGTGGGATACGAAATGGTCGGTGATCTGTTTAACTTGGCTTTCGAAGACCTTAGAAAGGCAGGGTGTTCTTTAGTAGTGGTTTCTTTGCAGCAATTCAACCATGAAGGCCTGATTCAGTCTCTGAACAGTTGATGTTGAGATGTGTCTGTTACTTGAACTCTGAGGTATTTATTTGGGCTGCAATTTCTGAGGCTGGTAACTCTAATGAATTTATTCTCTGCAGCAGAGGTAACTCTGGGTCTTCCATTCCTGTGGCGGTCCTCATGAGAGACAGTTTCATCATAGCGCTTGATGGTTTTTGCGACTGCACTTGAAGAAACTTTCAAGGTTCTTGAAATGTTTCGTACTGACTGACCTTCATGTCTTAAAGTAATGATGGACTGTTGTTTCTCTTTGCTTATTTGAGCTGTTCTTGCCATAATATGGGCCTACTCTTTTACTAAATAGGGCTATCTTCTGTACCACCCCTACCTTGTCACAACACAACTGATTGATTCAAACGCATTAAGAAGGAAAGAAATTCCACAAATTAACTTTTAACAAGGAACACCCATTAATTGAATTGCATTCCAGGTGACTACCCCATGAAGCTGGTTGAGAGAATGCCAAGCGTCTGCAAAGCTGTCAAGGCAAAGGGTGGCTACTTTGAAGAATCTCAAATATAAAATAGATTTTGATTTGTTTAACACATTTTTTGGGGGGTTACTACATGATTCCATATGTGTTATTTCATAGTTGTGGTGCCTTCACTATTATTCAACAATGTAGAAAATAGTACAAATAAAGAAAAACTGAATGAGCAGGTGTTCTAAAACCTTTGACTGGTAGTGCATGCATCCAAGAACTGCTACTTAATGACTGATGATGTTGTCAAGACTGTGCAGGTGTTTCACAGCAGTATTCAGAAATAAATAATCAGAAATAAAGAATTGGGTTGTGGGTAATGGTCTTTAATAATTTTTCACAGTGAAAAGAGAGCTTGAGGCAGAAGCTGCAGCAGTAGCTGAGAAGGAAAAGACAACAGCTGTTGAGGCAAGGAATACATTAAATCAATTAACTTTCCTTTACTGTTGCTCACAAAGAAATTATTTGTGCAACGACTGCCATCGTCTGTCATTTATCGCTAGTATATGTAATCTTTTACAGGGCTCCAATGTTAAGGATTTGGCATTTCTCTCAGTAACAGGTGTGTATTTCACCTGTCCGCTTACTGGAGCCACCTTAACTAAGAGCGAGAGAGATGTGCACATTAAAGAGGCCATTTTCATGGTAGGTCCGGAAGTGATTCTCATTTTTAAAGTCGTATGATATCATGATATCAAAATCAGATCATGATAATTATGCTATGAAGTATTGATGTAAAAAATCTTAGCAGTAATTTGCCACAAACCATCCTTTTTTATTAGTATGGTCCTGACTACACATGATTAACCTCGTCTTGTCCAACAGCGGTTTGAAGAGGATGCAGTGGAGGCTTCCATTATGATGGTTCATACCTTCAACAAGGACAGGGAGAAAGTCAAGGCTGCAGTGGACATCATAAGCAAGTGAGAAACATGGAGGGGGATGGAACTGTCCTATAATTAAGCAATAAGGCACGAGGGGGTGTGTTATAACCAATATACCACGGCTAAGGGCTGTTCTTATGCACGACCTAATGCGGAGTGCCTGGATACAGCCCTTAGCCGTGGTATATTGGCCATATATCACAAACCCTGGAGGTGCCATATTGCTATTATAAACTGGTTAAATTTTGTCATACCCGTGGTATACGGTCTAATATACCACGACTGTCAGCCAATCAGCATTCAGGGCTCGAACCACCCAGTTTAGAATGTGTGATATACACTCAGTGGCCAGTTTTTTTTTTTTTTTTTTTTTTTAGGTACACCCATCTAGTACTGGGTTGGTCCCCCCCCTTTGCCTCCATAACAACCTGAATTCTTCGGGGCATGGAAACGTTGCTCAATTGGTATCAAGGGACCTAATGTGTGCCAGGAAAACATTCTCCACACCATTACACCCACCAGCCTATACCGTTGACATCAGGCAGGATGGGGCCACGGACTCATGCTACTTATGACAAATCCTGACTCTGCAATCAGCATGATGCAACAGGAACCGGGATCCGTCGGACCAGGCAACGTTTATACACTCCTCAATTGTCCAGTGTTGGTGATCGCATCCCCACTGGTGCCACTTCTTCTTGTTTTTAGCTGATAGGAGTTGAACCCAGTGTGGTTGTCTGCTGCAGTAGCCAATCCATGACAAGGACTGACAAGTTGTGCATCCTAGATGTCGTTCTGCACACCACTGTTGTACTACGCTGTTATTTGCCTGTTTGTGGCCCGCCTGTTAGCTTGCACAATTATTTCCATGCTCCTTTGACCTTTCATCAACAAGCTGTTTTCGCCCACAGGATTGCTGCTGACTGGATGTTTCTTTTTTTCCCGCACCATTCTCTGTAAACCCTAGACACTGTATGTGAAAAGCCCAGGAGGCCATCCATTTTTGAGATACAGGATCTGGCGCGCCTGGCAATGACATTCATATCACACTCAAAGTTTCTTTATATAGCAGGCCACGCGACTTACTGTCTGTAGGAGCGAACCATTTGTGTGAACGGGGTGGTGTACGGAATAAACTGGCCACTGAGTGTACATTGTCACATTGACAAGAATTCACGCAAAGAGTGTCTTGACACCCCATAATTTTTTCCCGATCTTGTCAGGTACATTGAAAACATCTGTAAGAACCCGACAGAGGAGAAGTACAGGAAGATCAAACTCAGCAACAAGGTGTTCCAGGTATATTTGAGCAGTGGTGTAAAAATACTTTAGAGTACAACTTACGTAGTTTTTTAAAATCTGTACTTTACTAATATTTTTTTACAACTTTTACATAACTACATTCCTAAAGAAAATATTGTACTTTTTCTCCATACATTTTCCCTGTCAACCAAAAGTACTTGTTACATTTTGAATGCACTTATCAAGAGAACATGTGGTCATCCCTACTGCTTCTGATCTGGCGGACTCACTAAACGCATGCATTTTTTGTAAATAAAGTCCAAGTGTAGGATTGTGCCCTTCGCTATTCGTGAATTAAAAAAAACCAGAAAATGGTGCTGTCTGCTTGGAATTTTAAATTATTTATACTATATATATATTATTTATACTTTTATTTTTGGTACTTAAGTATATTTTAGCAATTACATTTACTTTTGATACTTAAATATATTTAAAACCAAATACTTTTAGACTTTTACTCAAGTAGTATTTTACTGGGTGACTTTCACTTTTACTTTAGTAATTTTCTATTAAGGTACAGTAGCTATACTTTTACTCAAGTATGAGACTTGGGTACTTTTTCCCACCACTGTATTTGAGACATGTGGAGGGTAATGTGAGACTCGATGTTTTCTATCGATGTGGTCCATTCACTGGTCTCTCCCTGTCTGATCTCTCTCTCTCCGTAGGAAAAGGTAAAGACTGTGGAGGGTAGTCGGGAGTTCTTGGAAGCTATGGGCTTTCAGAGCATCATGCTGGATGTGGAAGGACATGGTAAACCCATTCAAATGCAGTCTATACTTCCTATTGTCTGTGTGGCTTAGTATGCTTCTGCAGAGGCGTACTGTACTATAGGGGGTACCAGGGGTAAGTGGTTGGATTGCATTTGGGGAATTGATTAGCTGATTGTCTTCCTTTCCCAGAGGAGAGTGAGGAGTTCCTGGTGCTGATGGAGCATAACCCAGAATCCCTGGAGGTGATGAAGGAGAGTAGGGACCGGCTGCAGAGGGGAGAGCCAGTCAGAGCCCAGCTGGACCGCCAGCCCCAGGCCTTCAGACCCTCCCCCAACGCCATGCACTTCGAACTTCCCTCAGAGTTCTACAACCTCACTGCAGAAGAGCTCAAGAGGGAGCAGAAGCAAAAGTATGGACTCATACTTTAAAGCTGCAATATGTAATATTTGGGCAACCTGGCCAAATTCACATAGAAATGTGTGTTATAGATCTGTCATTCCCATTGAAAGCAAGTCTAAGAAACGGCAGACCTGTTCTATGTGAGCTATTTCTTTGCTGTGGCAGGGGTTATGGAAGCTGTAGGTAGGCACTGTGATTTGAGCTATTCGATTGGCCAGCGCAGTATGCTCACTCGATTTAGCCACAGCTCTCCCGGTCTGCCAGGTCGGCAAGTTTGTCTTTTCAGACGAATGGAATGGTTGAAAATGAGAACACTTTGTGAATCAAGTGTACCTACCACCAACCGCGCAACATGAAGAAAAAAAGGAACACAACCTTTATCGTTAGCTTTTCTACAGAAATGTTTGGTGATTGACCACTTGGTCACAATCGACCAGTTGGTGACCACTGCTCTACACTATACTTGTTTATTCACATAAACAGAAATGATTCGAACTATTAGAATTTTAGCAACCAGGAAATGGCAGAGTGATTTCTGCATCGTGCATCTTTAAGAGATGAATTTATTGTATAAAATGATTATTCTATTAGTGTTAGTAGGGTTCACTTGGTTAGTGCACATGACGTGTATTCTTGTTGGGGGGGTTTTCCAGTTATGACTTGTGTTAAGGTGCATTCTTGGTGGTTGTGTGATATTCAGGAACGAGGTGGTGGACAAAAACGCTATGCTGCGTACCAAGGCCATGCGGGAGAGAGAGGAGCAGAGGGAGAGGAGGAAGTACAATTACACCCTGCTGAGAGTACGACTGCCTGATGGAAACATACTGCAGGGTCTGTATCTGCCAACAAACACCTACTTTAATGTGATAAGCAGATGTATAAACAAGATATGAGCAAAGATGCTCGTTGACATGGATAGTCATTTGTATGTATATTTGGCAGTAGCATCTCAATTTGATTGCAGTGTTGAAGTCTGTCTCAACATACAGTTGAAGTCGGAAGTTTGCATATACTTAGGTTGGAGTCATTAACTTGTTTTTCAACCACTCTACATTTCTTGTTAACAAACTATAGTTTTGGCTAGTCGGTTAGGACATCTACTTTGTGCATAACACAAGTCATTTTTCCAACAATTGTTTACAGATTATTTCACTTATAATTCACTGTATCACAATTCCAGTGGGTCAGACGTTTACATACACTAAGTTGACTGTGCCTTTAAACAGCTTGGAAAATTCCAGAAAATGATGTCATGGCTTTAGAAGCTTCTGATTGACTCAAATGATGTCAATTAGCCTATTGGAGGTGTACCTGTGGAAGTATTTCAAGGCCGGCCTTCAAACTCAGTGCCTCTTTGCTTGACATCATGGGAAAATCAAAAGAAATCACAGAAAAAATTGTAGACCTACACAAGACTGGTTCATCCTTGAGAGCAATTTCCAAACGCCTGAAGGTACCACGTTCATCTGTACAAACAATAGTACGCAAGTATAAACAGGAGGAAAAAGGGGAAGGCTTGCAAGCCGAAGAACACCATCCCAACCGTGAAGCATGGGGGTGGCCGCATCATGTTGTGGGGGTGCTTTGGTGCAGGAGGGACTGGTGCACTTCACAAATTAGAATGCATCATGAGGAACAAAAATTATGTGGATATATTGAAGCAACATCTCAAGACATCCGTCAGGAAGTTCAAGCTTGGTCGCAAATGGGTCTTCCAAATGCACAATGACCCCAAGCATACTTCCAAAGATGTCGTCAAAATGGCTTAAGGACAACAAAGGCAAGGTATTGGAGTGGCCATCAAAGCCCTGACCTCAATCCCATAGAGAATTTGTGGGCAGAGCTGAAAATGCGTGTGCGAGCAAGGCCTACAAAACTGACTCAGTTACACCAGCTCTGTCAGGAGGAATGGGCCAAAATTCACCCAAGTTATTGTGGGAAGCTTGTGGAAGGCTACCCAAAACATTTGACCCAAGTTAAACAATTTAAAGGCAATGCTACCAAATACTAATTGAGTGTATGTAAACTTCTGACCCACTGGGAATGTGATGAAAGAAGTAAAAGCTGAAATAAATAATTCTCTGCTATTATTCTGACATTTCACATTCTTAAAATAAAGTGGTGATCCTAACTGACCTAAGACAGGGAATTTTTACTAGGTTTAAATGTCAGAAATTGTGAAACTGAATGTAAACTTCCGACTTCAACTGTATCTTACATCTTATAGTTGTATCCTCTTACCTTTACTCAACTTGTATTGGCTGGCTAATGGCTCTTATCACACATTATGCCCTTCAGGCACTTTCCTGGCATGGGACAAGGTGTCTGTGCTCTTCCAGTTTGTGCGGGACTCCCTGGTGGATGGCTGGCAGCCCTTTGAACTGGTGGCGCCTGGAGGACACAAACTCCAGGAGGACCAAGAGGTGGCCCTGAATGAATGTAGCCTGGTAAGCAGAGACGCACAGTATTGTCACAAATGTAAATGTCAGGCAAAATAAACAATTCCATCCATTTACTTTTGTTGTACAAAGGGAAGGTTCTGACTGTCTGTCTGTCTCTTGGAGGTCCCTGCGGTTCTTCTGATGTTTTCCTGGGATGCTGCAGTGCAAGCGGACATTGCGGCTGGCGGTGGAAAGAGCCCTGCACTCCTCAAGCCAGAGCTACTGGAGAATATTCAGACACTTAGCTGAGCAGAAGCTGTGCTTGTCCCTGGGTCTCCTACCCCTCCCAGGTTGGAGATGACACCTTCATCCCCAAACCACATTTAAGGCTGTAGAAATAACTACTAATCCATTAAAGGACGAGAGATGGGGAGGGGGAAGAGACAAACGCCATGCAGTGTTTCTTGTATTGTACCCTGACTATAGGATGACTGTGAAATGGCTCCCTTACACCTACGGTTAGGCAATCAGTCACCTTAGCATGGTATGAGACCCCATTCTGCTCTGCTCCAACATAAATCCTGCTTTTACAACAAAAATTCAGATATACAGTTCTAGCTTTATGTGAGTGGTGGACCACACTGCTTGTCTAGTGGTTAGGATTCAGTAGCTGTTTTTTGTGAGCCAGACCAGCTGTGGACTACAATGTATGATAGTTATTGGTTAAGCCATTTTATTTAAGATGGAGCCTGTAATATTGTATTTGAGATTAGTAGCACTTTAAGGTTGCAGCAGCAAACATGTCAAATTATACCTTAAGTGAAGGTTACTGGACAGAGCTGATGTTAGAAGCTCCCTTTGAATAGGAGGGCAAAAGGGTTTTGTCAAAGCAGTTACAACTTGGCTAATTTCATTAGATTTCTCTAAATTGTCAGCAACATGGAAATCTGTTTGATAGAGGCGGTTTCTTTTGTACTGTATGTAATCAACACTTGAGACCAACAATGAGCTGAGGTTTGTCCCCAAGTCTTGATCCAGTGCTGGCTGGGATGACAATCTACCTCTCCTCACAGCATCTGTGTAACCTGTGCACTGCACGCAGGCAGCCATAACTTCCCCAATGTTTCAGTTCAGACATGAACAGCAACACTAGTCATCTCATCACAGCTTGTCTCTGTTGATCTATGTACCAAGATGTAAATGTTTTCCGAACCTTGTTTAGGAATCACTTAAATGAAGGTAATGCTCTAAGTATCAAAGCTGAATCATGTGTTTTGCTTTTTATCTTTCGCCAATATATGCACATGTTAATGTTTAAATATTGCTTTATTTAAAGACAAAGTGTGAGACCTTTAATCATACCTGAAAACTGGGACAGGAAAACATTCTGAATGTCTCTGCCGTTTGCCTTTCATTTTTCAGTGGTGATGTTTTTAATAATAGCTGACCATTTACTATTCCACCTCTAAACCATTATTAAGAACACAAAATAGGCACTGTTTAGCAGCCTGAAAAACAGCACCTGCCATATTGAAACCCATTAACAAACCATACAAGGATGAGTGGTGGGATGTTGATAAATGTATCCAGATAAGACGGGGGGAACAAGGCATATAAAAGTGCAGTACATTTAATTCAACCAGGTCAAGTATTTAAAAAAAAAAAAATGCATTATATATATACACAGTCAAGTTTGGGCACACTCATTCCACGGTTTTTATTTTTACTACATTGTACTATGAAATAACACATGGAATCATGTGTTAAACAAATCAAAATATTTGATATTCTTCAAAGAAGCCACCCTGTGCCTTGACAGCTTTGCACATGCTTGGCATTCTCTCAACCAGCTTCATGAGGTAGTCACCTGGAATGCATTTCAATCAACAGGTGTGGAACTTCTTTCCTTAATGCGTTTGAGCCAATCAGTTGTGACAAGGTAGGGGTGGTATACAGAAGATAGCCCTATTTAGTGAAATGGCAAGAACAGCTCAAATAAGCAAAGAGAAACGACAGTCCATCATTACTTTAAGACATGAAGGTCAATCTGGAAAATGAAGAACTTTGAAAGTCTCTTCAAGTGCAGTCACAAAAACCATCAAGTGCTATGAATAAACTGGCTCTCATAAGAACCACCACAGGAATGGAAGACCCAGAGTTACCTCTGCTGCAGAGGACGAGTTACCAAGCCTCAGAAATTGCAGCCCAAATAAATGCTTCACACAGTTCAAGTAACAGACATCTCAACATCAACTGTTCAGAGTCTGCGTCAATCAGGCCTTCATGGTTGAGTTGCTGCAAAGAAATCACAACTAAAAAACACCAATAAGAGACTTGCTTGGGCCAAGAAACACGAGCAATGGACATTAGAACGGTGGAAATCGGTCCTTTGGTCTGATCAGTCCAAATGTGAGATTTTTGGTTCCAACCAACAGCTTTTTGAGACACAGAGTAGGTGAACGGATGATCGCCGCATGTGTGGTCCCCACCGTGAAGCATGGAGGAGGAGCTGTGATGGTGCTTTGCTAGTGACACTGTCAGTGATTTATTTAGAATTCAAGGAAGACTTAACCAGCATGGCTAACACAGCATTCTGGAGCGATTCACCATCCCATCTGGTTTGCGCTTAGTGGAACTATAATTTGTTTATCAACAGGACAATGACTCAACACACCTCCAGGCTGTGTAAGGGCTATTTGACCAATAAGCGGAGTGCTGCATCATACGACCTAGCCCCCACAATCAACCGACCTCATTCCACCCATCTCAATTTGGTTGAGTTGGACTGCAAAGTGAAGGAAAAGCAGCCAACAAGTGCTCAGCATATGTGGGAACTCCTTCAAGACTGTTGGAAAAGCATTCCTTATGAAGCTGGTTGATAAAATGCCAAAAGTGTGCAAAGCTGTCATCAAGGCAAAGGGTGGCTACTTTGAAGAATCTCAAATAACATTTTGATTTATTTAACACTATTGGTTTTCTACATGATTCCATATGTGATATTTCATAGTTTGGATGTCTTAAATATTATTCTACAAATGTATAAAATAGTAAAAATAAAGAAAAACCTTTGAATGAGTAGGTGTCCCCAAACATTTGACTGGTACTGTATATATGTATAAAAAGGTGGACACATGGGCCAGCACACAGCAACTACTAGAATGGCCACCCAATCTACCGTAGTAGCAGAGTCTTGACTGTCTGAGCCACCTTCCACTCCCCACCAAGAAAAGACATCCATATAAACATGTCTGACACCAACTGAACCAAGTAATAAAATGGTTGAGCATTGGACTAAAATATACCATGTCCTAATAAGTTTCTCGGTCAGACACTTTCATTTTTACACGCAGATGTCTGGTACTTAAGAGGAGCAGAGTGGGAAGTAATACTGTGTGGGTGGCATGTGTGCCACTACAGAATGTTATCTTAATTGAAGACCTGATTCTATCTGACACTGGGTACACACCCCCAGAGTCAGGGGGCAGTTCTTAGGCGGTGGCCGGGGTGGGAATGGGCCGGAGCAGTCGTATCAGAGGGGGTCACCTCCATTTTTTCTGTGCTCTCATTCTCTGTGGGGGAGGTATCCTTTCTTGTAGATCCTGCAGGGGAATACATATTTAGTGTCACTGTCAATACCTCTCTTCTTTCTTATATCTAGGGAAACCAAATACAACATGTTCATCAGGGCCAAACAATCTGTGAGGAAAGTTATTTTGAGGTCTCACCTTTCTGTGTACGGATTATGACGCAGTCTGCTTCATCCTCATCCTCCTCTGTGTCTGCCTGGAACCCATCCATCTCATGAGCCTGGAACAAAGGAGCGCTCATGAAAATCTGATACACAGCCGTCTTAGCAATAGGATCTGAGCAAAAGGACTTCATATGCATAGTTTATCAGACTGTCCTACCTGCTCAGGGTTGGCAGCCTTCTTCATGAACTTGGTGATGGACATGCTGCCGGCACTCTTCCTCTTGTTGGAGGATGAGGGAGTCTTGTTGGAGGAGGAGGGTGTGGTGGAGGTCTGTGGGGTGGTTGGGGAGTTGCCCTGTGAGCCTGTGGCTGCCGAGGCTTCTTCACGGGACACATGGGCCCCAGAGGTGAGGTAGTTCCACTGGCAGGGCACAGGAAGAGCCTCCTGGCTGAAGCGAACCAGGACCTCTGTATGTATGTACCAGCAGCAGCGTCTGTAGGCCGAGCGCTTCTCATACATGGCATTTCCCTTGATAAGGCGCTTCAGACGGATCCTAGAGCAAAAGGAGACCATCTCAGTTAAGAAAAAAATAAAGCTTTTGTATAGCATTTGCAATAAGGCCCGAGGGGGTGTGGTACAATGCATTCGGAAAGTATTCAGACCCCTTGACTTTTTCCACTTTGTTGCGTTAGACTTTTTTTAATGGATTAAATAGTTTTTTCCTCCCTCAATCTACACACAATACCCCATAATGACAAAGCAATAACAGGTTTTTAGGAATGTTTCCAAATTTTATTTATAAAACCCCAGAAATATCACATTTACGTAAGTATTTAGACCCTTTACGCAGTACTTTGTTGAAGCACCTTTGGCAGCAATAAAAGCCTTTAGTCTTCTTGGGTATTTGGGGAGTTTCTCCCATTCTTCTCTGCAGATCCTCTCAAGCTCTGTCAGGTTGGATGGGGAGCATCACTGCACAGCTATTTTCAGGTCTCTCCAGATATGTTTGATCGGGTTCATGTCCGGGCTCTGGCTGAGCCACTCAAGGACATTCAGAGACTTGTCCCGAAGCCACTCCTGAGTTGTCTTGGCTATGTTCATAGGGTCGTTGTCCTGTTGGAAGGTGAACCGTCACCCCAGTCTGAGGTCCTGAGCCCTCTGGAGAAGGTTTTCATCAAGGATCTCTCTGTACTTTGCTCTGTTCATCTTTCCCTCAATCCTGACCAGTTACACAGTCCCTGCCACTGAAAAACATCCCTACACCATGATGCTGCCACCACACTTCACCATAGGGATGGTGCCAGGTTTCCTCCAGACGTGAAGCTTGGCATTCAGGCCAAAGAGTTCAAGCTTGGTTTTATCAGACCAGAGAATCTTGTTTCTCATGGTCTGAGTGTCCTTTAAGTGCCTTTTGGCAAACTCCAAGCGGCCTGTTATATGCCTTTTACTGAGGAATGGCTTCCGTCTGGCCCCTCTACCATAAAGGCCTGATTGGTGGAGTGCTGCAGAGATGTTTTGTCATTCTGGAAGGTTCTCCCATCTCCACAGAGGAACTCTGTGAGAGTGACCATCGGGTTCTTGGTCACCTCCCTGACCCAAGCCCTTCGCCCCTCCCGATTGCTCAGTTTGGTGGTTCAAAACTTCTTCCATTTAAGAATGATGGAGGCCACTGTGTTCTTGGGGACCTTCAATGCTGCAGACATTTTTTGGTACCCTTCCCCAAATCTGTGCCTCGATAAAATCCTGTCTCGGAGCTCTACAGACAATTCCTTCGACCTCATGTCTTGGGTTTTGCTCTGACATGCACTGTCAACTGTGGGAGCTTACATAGACAGGTGTGTGCCTTTCCAAATCATGTCCAATCAATTGAATATACCAGGTGAACTACAATCGTTGTAGAAACATCTCAAGGAGGATCAATGGAAACAGGATGCACCTGAGCTCAATTTCGAGTCTCATAGCAAAGGGTCTGAATACGTTTAAATATTTTTTTATACATTTGTCAAATATTATAAAAACCTGTTTTCGCTTTGTAATGATGAGTTATTGTGTGTAGATTGATGAGAATGTTTTTATTTAATACATTTTAGAGTGAGGCTGTAACATCAAGGCGTCTGAATACTTTCACAATGCACTGTATATGGCCATATACCACAGCTAAGGGCTAATCTGAAGTGCAACGCAACGTGGAGTGCCTGGAGACAGCCCTTAGTCGTGGTAAATAAATTGGCCATATACCACAAACCCCAGAGGTGCCTCATTGCTATTATAAACTGGTTGCCAACATAATTAGAGAAGTAAAAAGAAATGTTGTCATTCCGATGGAATACGGTCTGATATACCATGGCTGTTGGCCAAATTCAGCATTCAGGGCTTGAACCACCCAGTTTATAATATGAGTTTAATAGTGACCATATATGATTTACTCATTATGTAAAATAGCAAATGTTTAGTAAATCAGGTTTAAAGTTACCTGGTGGGGATGTCTCCTGAGTTCTTGGGGCTGGAAATAGTTGAGGTCAATTTCTGGCGACAAAACTCCTGGAACTCTGTGATGATCACCTTATTGCTGTTCACATTTCCATGGAGCAGTGGCAGCAACTGGGACAACACTGAAGATATGGTAGGGGAAATGGGAAGGTGTTTGAAAACACATTCTACATCTAGGCCTATTCATACAAAGTTTGGGAAAAAGGCTGCATCCAATATGATCATATACTCCCTCAGGCTGCTACAGAGCAACTCAGGTCAGCCATAAAGACCTGTTGTTCACTGTTCACAATTACTTGTTGGCACAGTAAATACCGAGTGACTCAGACGCAGCATATAAAGCTGGTCTGAAAACGATACAGATCTTTGATTGTCTCTAGTTTAGACTAGAGTCTAGTCTCCCTTGCAGTCTGGACAGCGATCAAGGACTGAAGCACAAGGTGAATTACAGTGGAGTCGGGGGCTTAGCTCCCCCGAATGAGACATGAGCTCTCCAAAAGGCAACAAAAGTCCAACTTTGGGGGGGTTCTCTCTAAATAATGATAGAGTATTACTGACGCATTGTCAATTTATTTACTCTATTGAAGTTGATGTGCTCATCTGAAGCCTGTGTGTTCATGTGTATAAAATTGCGTCGGCTGACGGGGATACCAGTATTCAAAGTTCATTGCAATGGACATTGTAGTCTAGTAAGTTGACCATGTGTTATGGTGACAATATCTCCCACTATTCCTGGAACAGTCCTGTATTTCAAATTGTATTAGTCACATGCGCAGAATAAAACAGGTGTAGGTAGACCTTACAGTGAAATGCTTACTTACGAGCCCCTAACCAACAGTGCAGTTTCAAAAAAATAGGGATAAGAATAAGAGATAAAAGTAACAAGCAATTAAAGAGCAGCAGCAAAAAATAACAATATATACAGGAGGGGGTGCCGGTACAGAGTCAGTGTGTGGGAGCACCGGCCAGTTGAGGTAGTATGTACATGTAGTTATCAAAGTGACCATGTATAGATGACAACAGAGAGTGGCAGTGGTGTGAAGAGGGGAGGGCAATGCAAATAGTCTGGGTAGCCATTTGACTAGATGTTCAGGAGTCTTATGGCTTGGGGGTAGAAGCTGTTTAGAAGCCTCTTGGACCTAGACTTGGCGCTCCGGTACCGCTTGCCGTGCGGTAGCAGAGAGAACAGTCTATGACTATGGTGGCTGGAGTCTGATAATTTTAACGGCTTCCCGCCTTCCTCTGACATCGCCTGGTATTTCAGCCCCTTTTCAGGTTTACCGACCCACTTACAAAAAAAATTCAATTTGTACCGTATTTCAGACATCACATTCATTTGATGAGAATTGACATTCATTGCATTCCCATGTGTCTTTTTTGCGGTCATTATGATAAGATCTGGTGAGGTTAAACACTACAACTGTTGAAAGATCTGATATTCTGCACAATGCAACTGAAAAAAGACAAGACGTAGGCCTGTGTCATATCGTCAACCAATCACCAATTTGGTTAAATTCTGCACGGCACAATTCCAGCTAAATTTTGTCTGAAAGGACAGTCAATTGTTCA
Source organism: Salmo trutta (assembly GCF_901001165.1). Classification (NCBI taxonomy): domain Eukaryota; kingdom Metazoa; phylum Chordata; class Actinopteri; order Salmoniformes; family Salmonidae; genus Salmo; species Salmo trutta. Next base: position 52,498,858 of record NC_042960.1, on the reverse strand, counting down.
CAACAGAGAGCTACAAATTTAAGTAAATAGACGAAATATTAGACACAAATATATACAGTAATTCAGCAAACCTGTGTAGCTCTCCATGCTCATGTTTTAGGCCTAAGTAATTGCATAGACAGAGCTCATAATCATTAAGCACATTTTCTGCTACTTCACTCAATCAAGTTTTGAAAGTCTCCTTTCGTAACCGTTTACATTTTCCTGATGACAAACAGGTATGTTTTCTTGGCGAAACATAACCTGATTTTTATAAAAACAACCACTTTGGCATATGTGGTCTCCCTTTTCTTCAACGCCACGCATGAGGCGAAATAGTTGGTGTGTTTGATTTAGCTCGCTCTCGATGCAGCATGAGTGCAGATGAATCGCATGTTGGTCTTGGGTGTTAAGTCCATCTCCACAATCAAAACACAGACTTTTGTGTAAATATAAGTGCATGCTTGCTAAAGTCAGTAAAGGGCACAGGTCATTACAGTTTGGCCACTCAGAGCTACTCAAGGAAAATCAGCCAACAGTGACACTATTCAAACAACACATGGCTCAACCAAATTACTCATTTACATTATTATGTAAGAACTCAGATAAGCATTGCAAAGACAAACACAATCAAGTTTTCCATCCAAAGCAAGAACTACATTTCATCCCGCTTCAGTCAGTCAATGACTCAGATGATCACTACCACTTAGCGGTGGCAAGACTAAGGCTGAGGTCGAAAGGGGTCCTCATGAATATTGGAGGGAGCCTAGCGTTTAAGAGCGTTGGACCAGTAACCTAAAGTTTGCTGGTACGAATCCCTGTGCCAACTAGGCAAAAAAATCTACCAATGTGCCCTTGAGCAAGGCACTTAAACCTAAGTGCTCCTGTAAGTCTCTCTAAATGACAACACACACAATGAACTCTGTATATTTGCATGATGTTACCCCAGACATAAGAATGTACTCACGCTGCTCATCTTCTTGTAGTTTCTGTTGTAGTTTCTGTGCGTAGTCCTCTGGGGTGATGGGCTCCGGCTTGGGCAGGGGTTCTACCAGGCACACAGCGAATTGCTGGAATAGCTCCAGAGGAGGACCCTCCCCCTCCCATACACAGCCTCTCACTACCGCCTCCAGCACCTTCACCTTCTTCTTGGCCATCAGCTCATCCCACTCCCGGGCCTTCAGCTTCTGATGAACCTTCTGCTTCTCTGGGTCGCCACCCTCCTGGAATCACGTCAGAGACAGGAGCAATTAAGGTGAGTGCTCAACATACACCGTTCAACTGACGACCGCAGTCAGCCTGCAGCACCCGACCCAAGGAGTCACTATTTTTATTTTACCTTTATTTAACTAGGCAAGTCAGTTAAGAACAAATTCTTATTTTCAATGATGGCCTAGGAACAGTGGGTTAACTGCCTTGTTCGGGGGCAGAACGACAGATTTGTACCTTGTCAGCTCAGGGATTTGATCTTGCAACCTTTCAGTTACTAGTCCAACGCTCTAACCACTAGGCTACGCTGACCCCCCACTCTAGCGCGATGAGCCAAGTAAAGCCCCACCGGCCAAACCCTCCCCTAACCTGGATGACACTGGGCCAATTGTGCGCCACCCTAAGGGACTTCTGATCACGGCTGGTTGTGACACAGTACGGGATCGAACCTGGGTCTATAGTGACGCCCCCAACACTGATGCAGAGCCTTTGACCGCTGCGCCACTCGGGAGGCCCACTGTAAAGCACTAAGTACTTACATTATATCCATTATTAGTCATACCAGACCACCGGAAAAGAACAGTAAAGAAAATGAATGAGGCATGCATACAGATTGTAGGGCAATTTAACCTGCCTCTTCCTCCTCCAATGCCCCCTCCCCATCTGATAGGTAACCATGGGGTACAAAGAAACCATCCTCATCATCGTCGTCATTTTCACCTCCCTCATCATTATCCTCCTGCAAAAACAAAAGAGTCTGTTTAGTCAGGGATAGGCAACATTGATTGGGGTGGGGGCCACAAAAAAAGGGGCCGCAGTGGGTCTGCGTACCCACAAACATCCCCCCAACCTTGTGAGCAAAATATTTTAACGGCCCACCTAGTGACAGCCAAGATTTTTCCCCCCTAGGTTTATCATCTCCTGAAATTCTACACATTTTGCCATGGGGTGGGAAAAAGACTTTGCAATTTTATAACTCATTTCATGCAATTCTACTCATTTTGCAATGGGGTGGACAGACAAATTAGCAGTTTTACAGCCAATTGCCTGTAATTCTACACATTTTGCCATAGAGTGGAGGCAATTGTTAGCATTTTTTTTTACATGACAACTGATGAACAATGGGCCCAACCCCGGTCGGTAATTCGACCATGCTTACTACACACGTTTAGATAGCTGGCCACTAGACTAACTTAACAATAAATGTAAAAAATTGCTGACATGGGCTAATTAAGTGACTGCTGACACACAACCAAATGTAAAAATTGCACCAAGTGTAATCTATTATTCTAACTTTCAACAGTAAGTTGAGACCCTGACAGAGTCCCCCCCCCTCCCAAAAAAAGTTGCCCCTCCCTTTAGATCCTCACAACCAGCAGTAATGATTCAGCTGCAACAATGGGCAAATCTTGATATCAAACAGAACAGCAGAGCATCAAAAGCTGTGACAGAAGAGTATTGAAGAGAGACCTACCCCTTCACTGTGTGACAGGGACTCTCCTGGTTCCTCCTCCTCCCACTCCTCATCACTGTCTACTTCATAATCCAACAGGTCCTAGCGAGAACACAGAAACTTTAGTCATACATAGAAAACCCGTCAAACATGGAAGTCACATTGCAACTGATATCACCCCCAGAACACATTCTTCACTCATGGCACCACTTGACAAATTGGATATGGCAGGGTTAGTGAGAGCAATATGTCAGAAACTAAGACGTAAAGTGAAAAGCTTGAAGGATCATGGTCAGAGAATGAGGAAAGTCTTACCTTGTCCTGTCTGAGAGGGTAACGTGGGGAGATGTGGGGGCTTTTTTTACTCCACGTGCCCCAGTAGGCAGGCCGGTAGTTCTCACGGAACTGAAGGAGCTTCATGCGGCCGTAGCGCTGCCGGTCAGGCACACCGTCCGGTTTAGGCCCCTTAACTATCACTATACACTGCCTATGCAGAGAACAGAGAGGGGCCAAAGACTATAGGAGTGTACATACACTGAACAAAAATATAAAATCGCAACATGCAACGATTTCAAAGACTATACGGAGTTAGTCCATATAAGAAAATCAGTCAATTGGAAAATTCATTAGGCCCTAATCTATGGATTTCACATTACTGACAATACAGATATGAATCTGTTGGTCACATACCTTAGAAAGGTAGGGGCGTGGATCAGAAATGTGTAATGATCATGCTGTTTAATCAGCTTCTTGATATGCCACACCCTTCATGTGAATGGATTATTTGATATTGCTCACTAACAGGGAGGTAAACACATTTGTGCACAAAATGAGAGAAATAAGGTTTTTGTGCTTATGTAAAATTTCTGGGATCTTTTTTTTCAGCTCATGAAACCAACACTTTAAATGTTGCATTTATGTATTTTTTTCAATGTAGAAACAGCCTCTTTACTGTAGGAATCGCAGATTCTTTGTAGTTTCACAAAATGTCAAGAGTTCAGTAATTCAAATCACCTATTGTTGCCATCATGGCCATGCAACAATTGTGATTTTTAGGGTGTGATGGTCTCACCTCATAGAGTCTGTGCTTCTGGGCTTGGTTGGGCCTGATCGGCGGGGCTCATTTCTGGTCCAGTCCCTCAGGCCGTGCAGGCTTCCATCAGGTTTAGCCAGGTACCGGTCCAGTTCATCCAGGACTGCCTCCTCACACTGGACCCGGGTCAGCGGCGCCAGACCCATGTGCTCCTTTATCTCAAATGGAGCAAACTTTCCACAGGCAGACACAAGGGTCTGAGGTGGGAGGGACAGAAGGAAGGAAAGTTACAGATTAAATTAGCATGCCACTATTTTATGATTAAGATTTAGTTATCTTACCTTTGTGGCCTGCTGAGGAGTCTTTGGTTTCTGTAGGAAACGTGTTATCTCTGCTTTCTCTGCTTTGAGCCTCTGAATAGAACATTTTCAGATGTATTATCAGGTCTGTTACAATGACATGGCAATTGTCAACCGTCAAATATTACATTTCAGTTTAAAGAATAGAAACATCCCCTATCAACTCACATCCTTCTCTTCTTTCAACCGTTTCTCCTCCTCTTTCTTTCTCTTGTCTTCAAGTTTTGCCCTGGGGGAAATTATATCACATTTAATTCAATTGCAAGGATTACATTTGCTTTAATTTTTAAAAAAATTCAATCAAATGTTTCCAGTCAAGTCAATATAAAAGTAACAAGACATTTCAGATCTGTAGCTCTAGGTGGTTTTCGATCAAGCAACACTCACTCTTGCTTCGATTTGCGATGCTCCTCTTTCGCTCTTAATTTCTCTGCTTTTTCCTTTTCCTCTTTTTCTTTTCTCTCTCTTTTTTCACGCTCTTCTTTCTCCCTCTTCTCCTTTCTTTCCCTCTCTCTCTCCTCTTTCAGTTTGCGAGCCTCCTCTTTTTTCTTCTCTTTAACAGCTTTAGCCTCCTCCCGCTGCCGCTCTCTCTCTTGGCGCTGGTGTAGCCTTTCCTCTTGCTCCTGCAAACTCTATGAAGAGAGGAAATAAATTCAGCTTCAGATAAGTATTTATATGTAGATATTTAAATAGTCATTGGGATGCAAAACTATGCCACTTAGCAGTGATATACAGAAGTGATCTATCACAGCTCATTATACCTTTATAGAGCGTCTTTTCACTGTTTTCTGCTCTATTTTAGGGGTGGAATGTGGCTCCTGGAAAGAGAGACGGTAACATAGATCACATATTAATTTAAAAGCTTCCTGCTGTGTACATTTACACAAAGATCCCTGATGACAGACATTGAATGTTTATTGAATCTGATTTGCGAGTCGGTACTCACCACGACAGTAGGATTGTTTTCCGTCTTGGCAGCCTCTGGGGAGCTCTCGGCCGCTGACAGAGAGCTGGTGGATGAAGGAGACAGCATGGACCCATTCCCATGACTGGACATATCAGGGTTGACAGACTCTTCCTCTATGTCAGATCCCTGTGTTGTATCTAGCTGTGAGATTGATGCAGTGTCCTCCCCTTCCTGCTCCTCCTCCCCATCCTGTTCATCCCCCACCTTGCAGTCTAAGGGCCCTGTTTTGGCAGTGTGATCTGTTTTGGTGGCCGTTACAGCACTCAGGGTTTTGCTCTGGTGGTTGTTTTTGGTGGAAGGACACGAGGCAGAAATGGGTGTCCCAGGTTGCTGCTTTAGAGGGTCAGTTGAATTGAAGTCCTCAGTGAGAACAACAACTATTATTTTGGCTGGGGAAGTTTGGCTGCTGTGACTCATGAATCCATCCAGGGGTCCGCGGCCGTTAACCAGTGCTGGTCCGTGACGCATGGGTAGCGGGGAACTTTCAGATTCATTCTCCCCATCTGAAAGCCCAGGCTCTGGGCAGGGTAGGGCACGAGTTCTTTTGGGTTCACTGGTCTCTTTTGGCTCTGGGTTCAGACGCTTAAATGGAAGGCGAGCTGAGAAGAAAATAGCCTTTATTATCACTGATTTTCAAGTTGGACTAAATCCAATTTATTTTTAAAAGTATTTGGGAAAACAATGAAAGCAAAGACACTAAATTAAAGAATTTGATTAATTGTAATATAATTTACTAAATTAGAATCTCTGAATTATTTTTGTTATAGTTTGATAGCACTTTGTATCATCATTCTCCTTTAGCAAAATAAAAGCATCTAATTGTTTATTTTACCAGGTTAGTCTCATTGAGATTAAAAATCGATTATACAAGAGAGACCTGACCAAAATATCAGCACACAACATTTCAGCCACAATTACAACTTAAAACAAAGTACTACAGTTTAAAAACATACATTTACGAGATTTGGCATCACCTTTGACCTTTTTAAACATGTTGGCTGGAGTTTTACTGTTACAGTGGGAGAAAAAAGTATTTGATCCCCTGCTGATTTTGTACGTTTGCCCACTTACAAAGAAATGATCAGTCTATAATTTTAATAGTAGGTTTATTTGAACAGTGAGAGACAGAATAACAACAACAAAAAATCCTGAAAAACTCATGTCAAAAATGTTATAAAATGATTAGCATTTTAATGAGGGAAATAAGTATTTGACCCCTCTGCAAAACATGACTTTGTAGGAAAAACCCTTGTTGGCAATCACAGAGGTCAGACATTTCTTGTAGTTGGCCACCAGGTTTGCACACATCTCAGGAGGGATTTTTTCCCACTCCTCTGTGCAGATCTGCTCCAAGTCATTAAGGTTTCGAGGCTGACGTTTGGCAACTCGAACCTTCAGCTCCCTCCAGTTTTCGATGGGATTAAGGTCTGGAGACTGGCTAGGCCACTCCAGGACCATAATGCGCTTCTCTTGAGCCACTCCTTTGTTGCCTTGGCCGTGTGTTTTGGGTCATTGTCATGCTGGAATACCCATCCACGACCCATTTTCAATGCCCTGGCTGAGGGAAGGAGGTTCTCACCCAAGATTTGACGGTACATGGCCCCGTCCATCGTCCCTTTGAGGTGAAGTTGTCCTGTCCCCTTAGCAGAAAAACACCCCCAAAGCATAATGTTTCCACCTCCATGTTTGATGGTGGAGATGGTGTTCTTGGGGTCATAGGCAGCATTCCTCCTCCTCCAAACACGGCGAGTTGAGTTGATGTCGAAGAGCCCCATTTTGCTCTCATCTGACCACAACACTTTCACCCAGTTGTCCTCTGAGTCATTCAGATGTTCATTGGCAAACTTCAGACGGGCATGCATATGTATTCTTGAACAGGGGGACCTTGCGGGCGCTGCAGGATTTCAGTCCTTCACAGCGTAGTGTGTTACCAATTGTTTTCTTTGTGACTATGGTCCCAGCTGCCTTGAGATCATTGACAAGATCCTCCCGTGTAGTTCTGGGCTGATTCCTCACCGTTCTCATGATCATTGCAACTCCTCGAGGTGAGATCTTGCATGGAGCCCCAGGCCGAGGGATATTGACAGTTCTTTTGTGTTTCTTCCATTTGCGAATAATCGCACCAAATGTTGTCACCTTCTCACCAAGCTGCTTGGCGATGGTCTTGTAGCCCATTCCAGCCTTGTGTAGGTCTACAATCTTGTCCCTGACATCCTTGGAGAGCTCTCTGGTCTTGGCCATGGTGGAGAGTTTGGAATCTGATTGATTGATTGCTTCTGTGAACAGGTGTCTTTTTTACAGGTAACAAGCTGCGGTTAGGAGCACTCCTATAACATTTTTGACATGCGTTTTTCTGGATATTTTTGTTGTTTTCTGTCTCTCACTGTTCAAATAAACCTACCATTAAAATTATAGACTGATCCTTTCTTTGTCAGTGGGCAAACGTACAAAATCAGCAGGGGATCAAATACTTTTCCCCCCACTGTATCTATTGCCAGGTAAAGGGAAGTTGTGACATCGGTCGAGCAGATATCTGGCAAATAGTATATGGCGGTAATATGCATTCAAAACACCTGAGAGGTTCACTTACCCTGAACAAGCTTCTTATTGGCATTGCTGGGTTTGACTTTGCCATCCATACCTGTAACCAAAACAATGTGAGGGAGATAAGATGACAACAATACCACAACCAATCCTTCAGTCATCAAACAGACTGTATTTCAATACAGAAATATTTCCAGTTGCAAACAAGTTGCGTCACTTTAATTGCTGCATAACTCTGTCACTGGAACAAAGAATTATGTGCAGTACCTTCATATCTTCAAACCACAAAAACAGTCACAACACTGTATGACTTAAATACTAACTGCTTTATCCCCCCACTCAATTGTATTCATGCTATAGGCTTGTCCTTAGTTTAACAAATGCATCCATGTTATTTAAGGAATGTAATATTAAATCCATGTCAGTCAATTAGGAAACGGGTAAGTTAGACTTGCCACTTACTTAAAGTAAATGGACTACCACTGCAATTCAAATATAATGTTAAATCAAATGTGACTCGTTTCAGGAAACTAGGCGTATGTCGCAAGTCACGACTTCACAGGAAAGGCATTTGAATGTTTATTGAATTTTTTTATCATCAAAATGTGTTTTTTGACAGAAATGCCTTCTGGAAGATTTGAACTTTCACGTGCCTTAATAACAAACCTGTATGCCATCTGTAAATATGAATAAAGTTGTTAAATTACGAGCCTAGTTGGTTTAGCCACATAAAAAGACAAGAACCTTCCCGGTAGCCATGATTGGCTGAGATAATGAATGGGCCGGACATGCCGAGAGAGTTTCAGATTGGTCTGCCGTGTAGCGTCTTCTGTCTATAAAATGAGCTGCTCGTTATGTGTAGATAATCCTTTCTACTGCAGTTTTTTTCTCCAAAAGATATAACATTAGTGACGGAGAACTGCAAATGTGCTGCTAATGCTCTCAATAACATTGCTGCCCTGAATTTATCAGGCGCTATCGACAAAGGGCAGTGGGAAAAAGTTGTGATGGACTACTTTCAGGATGACGATCGTACCATGCTGACTCTCTGACTGAAAATGAATCAGACGATTAGGAAATCCCTGATTTAGGTAAAAACATTTTCATCAAAGACATTGTAGAGTCTTCTGATGACAGTGATGGGGAAGAAACGGCGATCAACAGTGTTGTCACGGAAGAAGTTGAACGAATTTTGAAATCAGTGTAATGTTTGGTAGAAGCAGAGTATGATAAAGAGATTGATATAATTCTGCCATTTGTTTGCAAATGCAGAGGGAGTCGTTAAGAGAACACAGAAGGCTGTTGTATAAAACACCTGTCTTTGGATTACATCTTCAAACTAAGGGCAACCATTGCATCTGTGACAGAGGGAGAAATATCTGATGATTCTTATGGCATTGCAGTGCGAACCAGAGTGACTTGACAGCGGGCCAAGCAAGCAAGCTGTACAAACAAAACGGAAACGACACAGGACGTCTTATTTAATGAAAGGGGTTGCAGTCTCCCGTGAAGCATTCATCGATGTATACGGGTAAGAGTCTAGCTACAATTTCAGATACTATACGTTTCAAATTTTGTCAGAAAGTTGTTTTCATTGGAAGTTAAAGCTTACTGTTAGCTGGCTAACTGAAGTTACGTGGCTGGCTCGCTAGCTAACATTAGCGTTAAGTGTATGATCTGTGTAGTAATATTATCTCAGAAAGCAATTTGCATTGCTAGTTATAGCCTAATGTTAGATAAGTTAAATAATAGCTAGTTAGCTAATTGGTTAAGTTTAGCTAGCTATGACAATCAGTTTGTTTGTATTGCTAGTACTCAATGGATTGGGATGTCAAAACAAGTACTCTACATGGCTAAACAAAAGACATCAAGTTAAAGCGTACTGTTAGCTAGCTAGCTGACGTTAGATGGCTGGCTCGCTAGCTAACATTGCGTGTATGACCTGCGTAGTAATATCTCAGCAAGTTAGTTATAGCCTAATGTTAGTGAGTTCCCAGTCTTCAGCACTATCTGCAGTGCCTCTATGGACATTCACATGACTCTCTCCTTACACACACGCCATACATTGCTGCTACTATCTATTTTTTTTTATCCTGCTGCTCAGCCACTTTACCCCTGATTGTATACATATAACTACCTCATCTATCACCAGTATCACCGATAATGTTATGATATTGTTTTTGTACATACTGTATATTATTTTGTTCTTTCTCTACTGGCATTGACACCTTTTCCCTTTACATTGACATAATCTATTTTTGATATTGCTACTATGCAAGTAACCATTACGCTGTACTGTTTACACCTTCTGTCGAGACCCATCCACTTAACAAGATGTGTTTGGGGGTTATAGCATTTCTTTCACATAACCCATCAACTTAGACAAGTGTGTCTGGGTAAGCATCATCTAATTTTTTTAAAATATGTTTATCTGGAGACTTTCTGTTTACCTGGATTTTTTCCTTACTGTAGACTACTACTTTTACCACACTAAATGGCCTTTAGCACATGACCTCAAATGTGAATCCTTAAAAAGATGGGTGGGGCTAAGGGTGTGAATAATGCTGAATTGGTGTACACAAAAGAGCTCTCCAGTAGGTTTACCAAAACATTTAAGGAACATTTTCTCAAAAGTTGGGGTTTATCAACTTTCAAAGCAGAATTACTTTCCCAATGTTTCTCATATGCAGTGTATGATATACCATTTTGTAGCTCTGAGTCGCTACTTTTATCCAATGTAAAAAACAGAATTTCATTTTGCTACATAATACCGAATCAAGTCGGTGGTTCACAAATAAAAAAACCTAGGAGACGGCACAAGTCATCGGGCTAAGTATAGCGAGGTGTTTGCTTTTCTCTCCCGCCATTCGGTGAATATAAGCCAAGTGTAAAAGCCCGGCTGTGGCTACACTCACAGCTCTAACGGTGGTGAGAACAGGGTTAGCCACAAAGTAAAATAAACAAATTCCGTTCGTTAAAGTTACCCCAAACAAGCTCATTGTTGGCATTGCTAGGGTTGATTGCCACCCATACCTGTAACCAAAACAAAGTGAGGGAGATAAGATGACAACAATCCCACAACCATCCCCCCGTCATAGCTAACGTTAGATGGACTTTGTCTTACAATGCACTTTTACTTTATCAGTAAATGCAGCAGTACAATGCCATTGACCATTAAATGAACCATTGTCAATGGTTATAGCTGTCGAGCGGGCAGTGTTGTAACTCAATGTCTAATTGAAATTATATTTTCCGAATAACGTTAACTGTTATCAACAAGCTGGTGAGCAAAACTACCAATACACTGTTCAATCATTTCGGTGCACATTTGCTTGCTTGCTAACGTTAGTTAGCTGAAGGCCATGGGGTGTCTAGCAAGCAGCAGGCTGGCATGGTTGACACCAACTCTAACTAGATTAGCTAGCTAAGTTAGCTGGCTGAGGAATAGTTAACTATAAAGATGAACGTTAGCTAACTAAGTTACAGTAACGTTAGATTCATTTCAGTAAATATTGGTCACATAGTTAGCTATAGAAGCTAGGTGAACTTCAAGCTAACAAACCCACATTTGACACTTCACTACTTACTTGGAAATGTTATGAGGGGTTGGCTAATACAAACGTTAATTCGTTAACGTTCGCTATCTACTATAACAGTTAGTGTAAGGTACAGTAACTAACTTAGTAGTTAACCTTACTGACGTTTTAGCTAGCTATAGTAGCTAGCTAAAGTATTAAGGCAGAAGTTTGTGTTGACTATGTGGCCATAGGCAAACAGAAAGGTAAATAATAATTTAAAAGTATATAACTAAATTCCAAAAACATTTGAAAGTTTAAAAATATAAATATCGTCGCTACCTCTCCTCCGTGGTGTGGATGCTAAATGCCCGTCCACGGATGGATCTTCCGTCGCCAGCATCACCATCCGAGACTTCCCCTCACTTTCGATATCCTTGAGTGGAAAACAGTGGCAATATAACAAAACCATATGATGTCGCAATATTGACAGGTCTTCCAGAGTAACACTGTTATTCTGCAAAATATACTTTACAGTTGACAGGGTTTTACTATTTTTAAGACTAAGTAGCTACATGTTATTCCTTCCGCATCTCACACACGCTCCCTTTGGATCTCCTCGCTGCCTCGCGCCCGTCGGCAGTCAGATTTGGCGGGAGTATGTCGCTCTCCTCAGAATCCTTTGCTGATTGGCCAGAACTCTTCTTCGTCGGTGGGGTTTCACGGCGATTTGGATCCAATATTTTTGGAGCATTGTCGCCACAAACTGTATGGGGTGACAAAAGGAAACTCCATACGATTAAGTAGAGTTAACTAAAACAAAACAAAAATAACTTCACAAAAACGAACTCCCACTCCTTCAAACTTCAATAACTCCCTCCCACCAATTTGTCGTAAACAACATTAGCATGAGTAACAATAGTGGAATCTGTTTGATTTTGTTTGGAGGAATAAATCACATTATTTAAAAAGGAGTGTATTAAGTAATACTCAAGATCAGGGAGGTAGCTGCCAATTACTTCACACTGGAAGAAGTTAAGGTACACTAAAGCGACCCTTAAGAAACATATAGTTTACATAACTAAATATACTTTGAAAAAGTAGTTCACTACATCCAAACTACTTTTTGTGAAAAATGATCATACCTAAATCTGAAATGTCATAGACTACAAATTGCGAGAACAGATCACTCTGGGCTGTGTAATTAGCCTATTAAACACTATAACTATGTTTCAAGTGAGAATTAGGCAGGTCTGATGCCAAAAAGACAGGAAATTCTAGCCAACGTTAATCATATTTTATATTATTTTAGCAAAATAAGTAGTGTGTAGTTCCAGTTGTTAGCTACACCACTACATAGCAAAAAAGTTATTAACTACTGAAAACACTACCAAGATTTGAATTAAGTTCAACTACCACCAAGCTAAAGCAAAATGAAATTAACTTACTAGCTGAACTACATGTAGTTCACTACTTTTCAGTGACACCCACAGAACACAATTTTCAAATGTTTACACATCTATTATCTTCTTAGGTCTTATTGTGGGACTGACTTTGGAAAATCACCACCCCAATCAGTAAATTGTGTGTATTGGACATTCATATTGCACTCTACAGCCTGACCTATGGATTGTCCACCCATGAAATGGAGTAGCAGCCTACTCAGTGACAGCCACAGAACATAACTATGTGGAGTTTAAACAAATATTAACGTCTTAGCTCTTATTACAGAACTTTGCCTGTGTGATATCACCGTTAGAGTCAGCATATTGTGTGCATTGAACATAATATTGCACTGTACAGCCTGACAAGATAATTAAATGTCATAAAATAGCTGTTCTCTTGTGCAGGGCAAGAATCATCCCTCTCTGTAGCATAGATGGCGCTGGCATTGTAGTCACACGTCTCCTGTCTACGCCCTCTACCGTTAACGGGATCTGTAGTTTAACAATCGAAAAATTGTATTCCAATTTTCCTTTCTGCGGCCTTTGTAGAACTCCCACTCCCTCAATGCATTGCTGTGGCTTCCACGGGACTTGCGTCTTAGTTGACGACGCATCCCCAACCGAGCTGGAGTAAGCGGTTTTCAGGTAGGTGCTAGAAAAACATTGAATTACAAGAAACTACGTTAATATATTTATTTATTTATCATTGAATCGGCTAACAACTATATCCCTGTATCAACTCATCAGCTGACCTTTTTGTGACAATTCGTTAACAAACCATCATCAAAGATTTGTATAACTATCTGTCCCATCACTGTACTAGCCGTTAGCTAATAGGGGTAGCTATCTAGTTAACATTACTGTAGTCAGGCATTTTATTTCACGTGGGGTCTAATTTTTTTCCGAAAAACATAGCTAGCTTTCTTCTGTTTTACAAAGCGGTTAATTAAGGGTAGGCTTATCTTTTAAACTGGGGTTATCTCATATACAGTCATTGGTTTATCACGAGTTTACTAGAAAATGATCTGTACCTCCTAGCATACCCAGATCTCATTTATTGCATGCCAATTTTGTCATTATCTTGATATGATAATTTTGTTGTTGTTGATTAGATGTGAATCATACTGCAAGTTCCCATATAAATATTGTTAATTTCTTTTTGAATGTTTGAGATGTAAAGTATGCCAATTATTTGTGTTATGTTGCAGGAAAGGACACACAGGATTTCATAATGACAGGTTTGTATCTAAATATTTGCAATTGAAGTCTAAGTAAACAATTAAATTATGTTCTTAATGAAACATAGCATGTACCTGCAACAAGTAATGCATGCGCATGAGAGATCATAAGTAACACACAATATTTTTTATTAAATTAGCCATGACATACTCTTGGTTCAATTATTGATTGTAGACATAAGGGTCAACTAATAACACTGAACGCTTTCACTATTTTGCATTACCATTTTGTTATATGTTCCTAAAAATCCTAAAATGTCACCGTATTCAAGTTTTTTTGTGTAATTTCTGCACTGACATCCCGTTCTCCCACATGTAATAATCTGTTTCCTGTTTTCAGAGCGGGTCAACAACTTTCCCCCACTGCCTCAGTTCCTGAGAATCAAGCCCTGCTTTTATCAGAATGTGGAGGAGGAGATCCCACCCCCGCACCGACAGCTGGTACGCCGGGTCTACAACCTCTGGATGTGTGAGTTAAACCAAAGACATTTGAGTTACATAGTCCTACTGTGGGAACTGGGCAGTAACTTCATTCCATGCTGAGAGAATGGCCTCAAACCCGCAATGTACACTACATGGCCTAAAGTATGTGGATACCTGCTCTTCGAACATCTCATTCCAAAATCATGGGCATTAATATGGAGTTGGTCCCCCCTTTGCTGCTATAACAGCCTCCACTCTTCTGGGAAGGCTGCGGAGACTTGCTTCCATTCAGCCACAAGGCAATAGGGAGGTCAGGCACTGATGTCGGGCGATTAGGCCTGGCGCAGTCGGCGTTCCAATTCATCCCAAAGTTGTTAATGGGGTTGAGGTCAGGGCTCTGTGCAGGCCAGTCAAGTTTTCACACCGCTCACATCAAAACTTTTCTGTATGGACCTCACTTGTGCACAGGGGGCATTGTCATGGTGAAACAGGAAAGGGCCTTCCCCAAACTGTTGCCAGAAAGTTGAAAGCACAGAATCGTATGTTGTAGCGTTAAGATTTCGAACCCGAACCATGAAAAACAGCCACAGACCATTATTCCTGACCACCAAACTTTACAGTTGGCACTATGCATTGGGGCAGGTAGCGTTCTCTTGGTGTCCACCAAACCCAGATTCATCCGTCGGACTGCCAGATGGTGAAGTGTGATTCATCATGCCAGAGAACGTATTTACTTTTACAGTCCAATGGTGACGAGCTTTACACCACTCCAGCCGACGCTTGGCATTGCGCATGGTGATCTTAGGCTTGTGCGGCTGCTCGGCCATGGAAACCCATTTCATGAAGCTCCCACTAAACAGTTATAGTGATAAATTGTGACCGACTGATCTACAAATAATAATGAGTCGTTATTTATGACGATGGGTGATTTATAGATCATCAGTCAGTCGGCAGTTGCCATCATTCAGTTTGATCCTCTCGAGTGAGACCAATTTTACATTTTTCTTCCCGTCTCTCTCATTCTGTAGTGTATTCAGTCACACTGTGTGTGAACGTGGTGTCATGCATAGCTTGGTGGGCAGGAGGGGGAAGTGGAGCCAATTTTGGCCTTTCCCTGCTCTGGCTTGTTCTCTTCAGTCCGTGCAGCTACACCTGCTGGTTTAGACCTCTCTACAAGGCCTTCCGGTAAGGTCCATTCAACAAACATTAAGCCGAACATCCATAATTTCGCACTCCAAATACCTTTTCTTGACTGACTCCATATCTCCCTTTCTCTTTCCTAGGGCTGACAGTTCTTTCAACTTCATGGCCTTCTTCTTCATCTTCTTTCTGCAGTGTGTTCTCGCTCTCATTCAGACTGTGGGCATCTCTGGTTGGGGTGCTTGGTGAGTAGAAATATTTAATCAGTGGAAGGCACTGTTTATGATTGGCTGCTATCTGAATGGCTTGTCACTTATTTCACCTCAAGAATATAGAAAAATCTTCACAGCTTAACAATAAAAATCACCTGTAGATTTGTATCAATCACCTACATTTTACTCACTGTACTGTGTCATGCTATGATTGGTGAAAAAATAAAGTTTGTAATTCTGTATTCATGCCATTAACAAATACTAACCCCACTGCTCCACCACTGAGGAACCTCTAAAGTGGTTGGATCGCGACAGTGCTGTTTTTCAGCTACAACGTGGGTTCTGCTGTAGTCATGCTATTCTCGGCTCTGCTCTTCACTCTAGTGACTGTGTTAATGGGACTGATTCTCATCAGGGTGAGTCCAACAAACACACCTGAAAAATGCACAAGCACATGGAAACACACACACACAAATAAGAAAAATACTCAGCCATTTTGACAATACACTCATTGTAGGCAGATAAAGAGAATAAACTAGCATGACTGGTTGGTTTGTCTGCTCTGTTCCCATCAGGTTCACAGGCTGTACCGTGGTGGAGGGGGCAGCTTTGAGCGTGCACAGGAAGAGTGGACCACTGGACTCTGGAAGAGCGCTCCCGTGAGAGAGGCCGGCTTCAATGCTGTCACTGAAACTGGCCCAAGCCTTCCCCAATACCCTGCTGATGTGCCAAGCTACCCCGACAATGGCCCCTGGTGATACCCTAAGTGGACTCTAGAGGGAGACGGAGCACTTTCTCCATGGCAGGCAGGCTGGATGATCACTTGTCCAGCACACCATACTAGTACAATCTCACTTTTAACACTATGAAATGCAGAGCTGGAATTTTAGTAAGAATGTTAAGAGAATCAGCTGATTTTATTCAGCAGTACTTTAAGATTGATAGAGGCCACTACTATAGATACTGTTTATCTTTGAGGGAAAAGCATATAATCCTTACATTGTTGAAAAGATTTGATGGATATTCAAAATATGATCCATTCCATTGCACCTGTTTACATTTAGTATGTTCCACAATATGAATCTGATCCTTCAAGTAAAAAGGTATCTTCTAAAATGGTTTATGTACAGTAGCAACAACGAGACTAAGAAAATTGATACGTCAAAGGCTTGTGCCTTTTATTTAAAATATGAGACAGAAGAAGCAAGGTGATTCCAAAGTTGTCTTTGGATTTATTTTGGCAGCCATATTCAGTGATCAATTCTTGCCAATTCAAGTTAAGACTGTACTCCATGAAATCAACTTAGCTTTGATGCTACTGGACATGACTGAAGGATCAGAGTTCTCCTCTTGCAGCTGGAGATATGGGAGTTTATATAGTGCACGGTTTTAATTTATTTATCACTGCACCTCAAGTGTTTCTGGTTTATACCTTCTTGATCTGCATTTGCCTTGTTTCTGAAAACTAAACCCGCCTTAATCGTACTTGCATGTAGAAAATGTTTTGCTTGACTGTCGCCTTAAGTACTGCTACATGTTTCAGTGTAACTGAGCCAATGAGACATTTGCCACTGTATTGCTTGAAGACTTCTCCAAGGAATACTGTATCCTTCTCATTCAACCAGAGCCCCCCCTGTTCACTCATCCTGTGTGGTGCACTGAGCAATTTTCTTTCTTGTTGCTTTTGGTGGTCAGTGCCCTGTTGTGGCAGCACTCTTAATGCTGCATCACAACTCGTTCCAGACCGGAGCCTTGTTTACAATAGGTCTGGGAGAGCGGCAGCCACTCAAGAGT
Organism: Salmo trutta; assembly: GCF_901001165.1. NCBI lineage: Eukaryota > Metazoa > Chordata > Actinopteri > Salmoniformes > Salmonidae > Salmo > Salmo trutta. Next base: position 52,481,547 of record NC_042960.1, on the reverse strand, counting down.
ATACAACTTATATTTATTTCATATTCAAGTGTCCCTTTAGGGTTAACTGCCATGAGGTTTATGCAGTTTTTTTTTTTTAGCTTGTCTAACGCTTGTCATACTGTAGTTAATATTGAGAATATATTCTTAAATGTGTTGCTGCAGTGACAAACTTTAAAAATATATTATTTCAGACCTGACTGTGGTGTTATTCTGCTTTTTCATCATTGACAATGTTTTAGCGTATGCATTTCTTTTCCAATAATATACAGTACAAAACATACCCATACTGTATTAACCACTTTCATATTTATTTTATCTTTATTTAACTAGGCAAGTCAGTTAAGAGCAAATTCTTATTTTCAATGATGGCCTAGTGGGTTAACTAACTGCCTTGTTCAGGGACAGAATGACAGATCTGTACCTTGTCAGCTCGGGGATTTGAACTTGCAACCTTTCGCTTACTAGCCTAACGCTCTAACCACTAGGCTACCCTGCCGCCCCGATATATGACAATGGCTGGCTGGGACAACACAGCCCACCATATCTGTCCGTCATTGTGTAATAGAAAAACAAATTCCAGTGAAATAAGTGACATTACATCAGTTGCTAGAGTATCCAACACTTAAATATACCCCTTGGGCAGGTGAGACCTCTCTCGTGGATATTATTGTTACATGGAGACGACAGCAGAATTCCCGCTGGACAGATTAACTAAATAATGTGTTGGAATCTAATGAAAACAACTTCTTGACTGGTGAAATAATGATACAATTCCTAATAGCAATGACCAAAATGAAAGTTGTGGTTTTGACAATATGAACTGTTGATTGAGTTTAATCTAGAACTAAGAGCCTTCTAACTCAAAACATTGATCTCTAAATTACTTATTTTACATGAAATGTGAAGCAACACAGTGTAATGAAAGTGCTGCTGGTGAAAAAGAAGAGAAAACATGTTGGTTCTGAGAGACATTTTAAACAAGACCTAAGTCAAGAGAGTGTTTAATTATTTGTATTTGGTCCATGGCTGTTTTGATCTACTTAAAGGTTTGGAGTAATCATTACTGGTCCTTAGAATGAAATGCTTAGAATATTTGTAGATCTTAACTATGTACAACAAAAATATTAGTATTATGGTCTTATTTACTTTAGATATCACATCCTGTTATGAAGTAATTACATATCTTACATTAATACAAATAAATATTTACAAAATAATATTTAACAAAGGGATGTACAATGTATTCACCTTATGCAATGACTAAACAAAATAAATTCAATCTAGGGAGATGTAGTGGTGGGAAAATGTTAAGGACAATTCCAAAACAAGTCCAGTGTACAGAGCTTGACATTGAGCTAGTGTCTTGAGAGAGTGCAAACCCCAGAGAGTGGTGAACACTGAGGGTCAGATCTCTGACTCATCATCAATGTACCCCAAACCATCCACAGTGGAAATATTGCTTCCAGGAGAGAAGTGGTGTTCCCCATTCCCTTTGAAGGCTATGATAGCATTTTGATTCTTGTTAGCACTGTGACTGGGTGTAGGTCCCAGCAGCTTGAACTCTGAAGTTATATTGTTTTGAATTTGCATGTAGTCATCCGACGGCTTTTTCACCTGGCCAGCGCCTGAGTTCTCTGAGAATCTGTTTCTAAAGCATCCTTTATACAGATTCCAGGCTACTAGACCAACCAGCATCAGAGAGAGGAGCGCCACCACCACCTGCAGGCCTACCACCCTGCCGTCTTCACACTGTGACTCAGGGGGGAGAAGGGGATCCAAAGCCTTTGGCTTCTCTGTTACCTCCAGGAGCTCTGGTAATGGGGTACTGTGACTATGGGGGGACTCTGTCATCGTCTCACTCTCCTCTAGGTTAGTGTGGGGCAACAGTTGATAGACTGCCATAGTCCTGGTGTACGGTCGGCTGTTCACCTGCTCAATAGACTCACAGGTGTACTGGCCAGTGTCGGCGGCAGAGGCATTGAGGATGAGGATACCCCCATTGTAGATGTGGTACTTGGTATCAGAGAGCAGCAGTTGCCCTGAGAAGAGCCACCGTACCTGTGCCAGGTTGGAGTCAGGCTGGCACGGCAGCTTGATGTTGTTGCCAGGAACTAAGGTGTAGTTCTCTGGCTTCATTGTCTCTGAAATACACACACAAACAAAGTAAGTAGTAACTACAGTTGGACTGTACTCTGTCATTTGTTGATAGTGTGCTGGGCCCTGAACAATTAAATATTGAAATCCATTTACCTGATTTCGGACATTGTGAGATGTCACCATCTTCTAGACTTTGAATCATGTTCCTGAAAAAGGAAGACTATAAATATGGTATACTGAAATTCTAAATCACATTACTAGAAACGTATGTGTGTGTTGGATCGTACGTGGTGACTGAGGCAAAGGGTGAGCTGGCCACAGCAGAGCAGAGGCCAGTGGAGAGGTCCCAGCCACAGTAAGGGTCTCTGGCTAAGACACAGTCCAGACACGACTCATAACGGCCACATTCACTCAGAGGCATCTGCACAGCTCCATACTCAGAGCCTGCATACAGCTGACCCTGGGGAAACAAGAACACAAACCAATACCACATGTGTGTCAGCAGCTCAATGAGCCTACTTCACCCACGGTTAGTAACAGCAATGACCGGGTGCCATTCTCCTTGAATGCTCTATTGTAAGTGCTAAGGAAATAAATAGTAAATGAGTAACCATCTGTCTGCAGAAATGCCAGGAGACAACAAACTGACATTGATATTATATGGATGTCAATAAAAGTTGGTATGTTTTGTAAAATGGTGCTGCACCTTGACTGGGGGTTTAAACCAGAGTTGCCGATAAGTACTTAGTAACAAATGTATTTGTTTAAAAGAGCTATTTAAAATCAAGTTTTAATTGATTGACTGGGTGATTGTTACCGTGCTGGAGAGACGCAGGGTCCTGATAGCCTCTGGGGTCTGGTACAGTTGTATTTCTTCAATGATGAACATCTCTCCAGCGTAGTTCACTGCCTTCTGCACATAGCCGTTCTCTGTGTGGAGAGAAGGACGCCGATGTCATTGTCAGATCTATTCAAGTCAAATTTTATGTCACATGCGCCGAAGACAACAGGTGTAGACCTTACAGTGGGGGAAAAAAGTATTTGATCCCCTGCTGATTTTGTATGTTTGCCCACTGACAAAGAAATTATCAGTCTATAATTTTAATGGTAGGTTTATTTGAACAGTGAGAGACAGAATAACAACAAAAATATCCAGAAAAACGCATGTCAAAAATGTTATAAATTGATTTGCATTTTAATGAGGGAAATAAGTATTTAACCCCCTCTCAATCAGAAAGATTTCTGGCTCCCAGGTGTCTTTCATACAGGTAACGAGCTGAGATTAAGACACACTCTTAAAGAGAGTGCTCCTAACCGCAGCTTGTTACCTGTATAAAATACACCTGTCCACAGAAGCAATCAGATTCTAAACTCTTCACCATGGCCAAGACCAAAGAGCTCTCCAAGGATGTCAGGGACAAGATTGTAGACCTACACAAGGCTGGAATGGGCTATAAGCCCATTGCTAAGCAGCTTGGTGAGAAGGTGACAACATTTGGTGGGATTATTCGCAAATGGAAGAAACACAAAAGAACTGTTAATATCCCCTCGGCCTGGGGCTCCATGCAAGATCTCACCTCGAGGAGTTGCAATGATCATGAGAACGGTGAGGAATCAGCCCAGAACTACACGGGAGGATCTTGTCAATGATCTCAAGGCAGCTGGGACCATAGTCACCAAGAAAACACTACGCCGTGAAGGACTGAAATCCTGCAGCGCCAGCAAGGTCCCCCTGCTCAAGAATACATATGCATGCCCGTCTGAAGTTTGCCAATGAACATCTGAATGATTCAGAGGACAACTGGTGAAAGTGTTGTGGTCAGATGAGACCAAAATGGAGCTCTTTGGCATCAACTCAACTCGCCGTGTTTGGAGGAGGAGGAATGCTGTCTATGACCCCAAGAACACCATCAAACATGGAGGTGGAAACATTATGCTTTGGGGGTGTTTTTCTGCTAAGGGGACAGGACAACTTCACCGCATCATTTGACGGGTCCATGTACCGTCAAATCTTGAGTGAGAATCTCCTTCCCTCAGCCAGGGCATTGAAAATGGGTCGTGGATAGGTATTCCAGCATGACAATGACCCAAAACACGGCCAAGGTAACAATGGAGTGGCTCAAGAAGAAGCACATTAAGGTCCTGGAGTGGCCTAGGCAGTCTCCAGACCTTAATCCCATAGAAAATCTGTGGAGGGAGCTGAAGGTTCGAGTTGCCGAACGTCAGCCTTGAAACCTTAATGACTTGGAAAAGATCTGCAAAAAGGAGAGGGACAAAATCCCTCCTGAGATGTGTGCAAACATGGTGGCCAACTACAAGGAACGTCTGACCTCTGTGATTGCCAACAAGGGTTTTGCCACCAAGTACTAAGTAATGTTTTGCAGAGGGGTCAAATACTTATTTCCCTCATTAAAATGCAAATCATTTTATAACATTTGACATGTGCTTTTCTGGATTTTTCTGTTATTCTGTCTCTCACTGTTCATAAACCTACCATTAAAATTATAGACTGATCATTTCTTTGTCAGTGGGCAAACGTACAAATTCAGCAGGGGATCAAATACTTTTTTCCCCCCACTGTACAAGCCCTTAACCAAAATTGCAGTTTAAGTAAAAAAAATAAGAAATAAAAGTCACAAATAATTAAAGAGCAGCAGTAAAACAACAATAGCAAGGCTATATATAGGGGGTACCAGTACAGAGTCAATGTGCGGGGGCACCAGTTTGTCGAGGTAATATGAACATGTAGGTAGAGTTAGTGACTATGCATAGATAATAAACAGAGAATAGCAGCAGGGTTAAAAGGAGGAGGGGGGGGGCAATGCAAATAGTCCGGGTAGCCATTTGATTAGCTGTTCAGGCAGGAGTCAGAAGAACAAGTCTGTTTTGGGGATGTGTGTGTCCTGTTCAGTACCTGTGCCAATGAACATGACTGCGTATCTCTCCCCATCCAGAGCTAGCACGCTGTCCACCACCAGGCATGTGAACAGGTCTCCCCTTTTGACCAGCAGCGGACGGCCGGTCAGCGGGTGCACGGCATCGTCCATGAGGGGCCGGTCCCTGATGAACTGCAGGGTCTTGTCTGGCAGGTCCAGGGAGCGCTCCATCCCAAGGGCCCGCGCTGCGTTGTTAATGCACTGAAAAAAATAGAGGATTGCTGAGTGGTAATAATACATTTATTACTGAGTTAGTAGCTGAACTGTAAAAAAAGTAGATATACTTTCCTTTTGTGGCCCTAAACCATTTCCATCTTCACAATTATATTAAAATGGGACATACAGCTCCAGGTCTTGGGGTGGGCACCTCTCCACTGTACATGACCCACTTCACATGGGACGTCTCCACAGTCACTGGCGTCTTAAACTTCCCCTTATCAAACACGTCTCCGATGGCCGACACACTGTACGCACACACTGCAGACATGTCGGACGAGCTCCTAGTGCAAACAATCAGAAAAACATGTTTGATGTTTTCAAACCTCAAGTATATCATGGTTAAGGCCCTATGTTTTTCCTGAACACGTGGAAAATACCCTAGGCCCTAATTATAGTGAGCCCGCCTGGTCAGGAAAACCTCCTGGCCCTATGATTATGGTAAACATGTGCTTAAAAGCAACCGAGTCAGAATATCACACAGATTAGAAACAGTCCACTTCCCACTGAAACAATGTTGTCAACTCTAAAACCACTGTATTCTATAGACTACTCACGACTGGGGAGTGAACACTGCGTAGAAAACACTTTTGCGCCAGTCATCGTTTTTGAGCAGGAAGACATCCTGTACAATAGATGGCAGGCTGGGCTCTGGCAGAGAGCAGTCCAGACGAGCCTTCAGGAACGACGTCCACTTCCTCTGGAGCGTCCGCTGCCCACCCATATCCCCCTATACACAGTGAGAGACACATTGGTTCTAATCAAACAAGTGAATACTTCTAGAGAGAGGACACATGCACACATTATACCCCTGCACTGTTTAAACAGGGTACACATACTGTCCTTTATATTTAAAACACCATGTATGAGCCAATGAAACTTCTTGCAGCTGAAAGTACATTTGGAGCAAGTTGCTACCTTGCAGACACGAGCAACTCTTGACACGGTGAGCTTGTTGTAGAAGTCATACTCCATGGCGTTCTCGCTGAAGAACAGGTAGACCTTATCATCATCCCCATCTGGGTTGTTATTGCTCTCGGGGACAAGGTCCATGTATACAAAGTTGGGCTCTGAAATCATAAACCATAACGAGCACTTACTACGCTACCTCAGGACCTGTTTAACAGCAGCAGTTGAAGTTCAGTTTCATAATTAAAAACACGGAGACCTATAGGATCTAGGCTATTACTCAAGGCACAGAAGTATGTAAAATGCTATGGATACATTTTGCCATTTTAACTTCATATTCAAGTGTTAGTAGATACATACTATTCACGTGTGCACCATAAGGCATGGTGTATAGTAGTATACAAGTTTATAACACAAGTATGAACAGAGAGGGAGAGCTGACCGTTGAGCCAGGAGCTCTTGAACTCAGTGCGAAGTGCAGAGGAGGAGCTGCGGAGAACCACAGGCTCAGAGCCCAGGAAGTTGATGGAGGTAGCAGAGTAGAGGTCATTTCCTGGCAGACCAGAGACATGACAAGAATCACAACAGAGGAAAATTGATCTTCTAGCAAAGTAAATAATATTGTAAATATTAGTCAAACAAAACTAATTTGGAAAATTACATGTGCAATCTCTTTCATTGTGCCACTGGTAACTCAAGCTACTAGCAACACATTCAGCCAAAAAAAATAAATAATAATAATAACCTGTTCAATTCACAAAGACCCAACCCCCTCACTTTACAAACAAGTCCCGCGGCAGCACTTTAAACTGAAAATGAACGCTAGGTATTGCACATTTGATAGCACAACCCCACTTTGCACTTCACTGGGTGCACTGTTCTGTCCTTGTGTGAGAGCAGATAACTAGAGACAGACAGTCACAGTACATACCGACCATGATGGAGGAGTATTTCTGGAAGGGATCAAAGGGGCATTTCCCTTTTCCCTCCTCCTGCGCTTCTTCTAGTCTCAGCTGTCCTTCAGAGTACGTCTGTCAGAGTCACAAACAAAGCAACTATTTAGATATATTCACAGTTGTTTCAGTGAGAGAGAGGTAGGAATATACTTTATACTAAACTCCAAAGGGCAAAATGAGTTACACTCAGCCACTAACAGTAGAGATACAGAGGGCAGGTGTCTGTAGTATGCATACATTTCACACTCACAGTAAATATTCAGTGTGACAAGTGCCTGCCTACAGCAGTCACATGATCGTTTCAAACAACAGAGCTATTCTTACACCGAGATGTCCTAGCTGTCCTGTTCAGGCCAAGCTATACCTATGCAATAAGGCACGAAGGGTTGTGGTATATGGCACAGCTAAAGGCTGTTCTTACACGCAACACAGAGTGCCTGGACACAGCCCTTATCCGTGGTATATTGGCCATATACCACAAACCCCCAAGGTGCCTTATTGCTATTATAAACTGGTTACCAATGTAATTAGGGCAATAAAAATACATGTCATTACCCATGGTATACAGTCTGATATACCACGGCTGTCAGCCAATCAGCACTCTGGGCTGGAACCACCCAGTTTATTATTAAGCAATAAGCCCCGAGGGGGTGTGGTATATTTCCAATATTTAGATTTTATTTAACCTTATTTTACTAGGCAAGTCAGTTAAGAACAAATTCTTATTTACAAGGGAACAGTGGGTTAACATCCTTGTTCAGGGGCAGAACAACAGATTTTTACCTTGCCAGCTCGGGGATTCGATCTAGCAACCTTTCGGTTACTGGCACAACACTAACCACTAGACTACCTGCCGCCCCACACTATACCACGCTAAGGGCTGTTCTTAGGCACGACGAAACGCCGTGGTGTATATTGGCTATATACCACAAACCCCCAAGGTGCCTTATTGCTATTATAAACTGGTTACCAATGTAATTAGAGCAGA